>NC_029780.3:99172213-99172815 GCF_000817695.3 Arachis duranensis
TATCACCATACCCATTTGAGTTTGCCTGACTAAGATTTACAAGGTGACCATAGCTTGCTTCATACCAACAATCTCTGTGGGATCGACCCTTACTTGCGTAAGGTTTATTACTTGGACGACCTAGTACACTTGCTGGTTAGTTGTGCGAAGTTGTGTTTATGCCATGGTGTTGAATACCAAGTTTTTGGATTCATCACCGGGGATTATTTGAGTTGTGAAAAGTATTGATCACAATTTCGCGCACCAAGTTTTTGGCGCCGTTGCCGGGGATTGTTCGAGTATGGACAACTGAAGGTTCATCTTGTTGCTTAGATTAGGTATTTTTTTTTGGAATTCTTTAAGATGAATTCTAGAGTTTCATGGTGATTTGTTGAAGTCTGGCTGGCTGTGAAGCCATGTCTAATTTCATTGGACCGAAGTTTCAACTTATCATCACAAAAGCTTGTTGATTTCTATCAATCTTGCTTTTGGAGCAGTGATCTGCTAAGGCTTGGCTGGCCATTGGCCATGTCTAGTGTTTTGGACCGAAGCTTTCCTTGAAAGCTTGGCTGGCTGTGAAGCCATGTCTAATTCCTGGACCGGAGTCTTAGACTAAACATTGC
>NC_029780.3:99172948-99173369 GCF_000817695.3 Arachis duranensis
ATCATAAAAACAAAAAAATATTCTATGTTTCTTGTTGAGACACTAGTCTCATGTTAAGTTTGGTGTTAATTGCATGCATTCATTCATGTGTCTTAGTGATCTTCAAGATGTTCTTGTTGATTTCTTACTCTAATCTTTAAATTCTCTTGACTTGAGTGTTTTGTGTGTCTCATATGCATTCTCATTAGTGTCAGTAGTGTAGTATACAAACTGCTAAGTTTGTGTCCTGCATGCATTGATATTTGCTTCTTGTTGCATTTTGATTTTTCCTTATTATTAAAAATCCAAAAATATATTTAATTTGTGTCTTCTCAAGTCAATAATACAGAGAATTGAAGATTCAGAACATACAGCAGAGGAATTACACAGAAAAAGCTGGGCGTTCAAAACACCCAGTGAAGAAGGACAGACTGGCGTTTAA
>NC_029780.3:99173501-99174867 GCF_000817695.3 Arachis duranensis
ATTTAACGCCAGGATGGCACAAGAGGGAAGATTTTGTTTTTAATGCAGATTTTTTTTCAGTTTTCAAACTTTTTCAAAATCAAATCTTTTTCAAATCATATCTTTTCAATCAAATCTTTTTCAAAATCAATTTCTCTCTATTTTTAAAAATATTTGCTATCAATTAATGATTTGATTCAACATTTCAAGTATGTTGCCTTTTCTGTTGAGAAAGGTTTAATGTTTGAATCATATCTTTTCTTGTTAGCCAAGTTTTTAATTTTCAAAATCAAATCTTTTTTTTAAAATGTTTTTCAAATCATATCTTCTCAATCACATCTTTTTAAAATCAATCATATCTTCTTAACCACATCTTTTTAAAATAGCTTTCAATCAAATCTTTTTGATTTCTAATTTCAAAATCTTTTTCAAAAATCACTTGATTTCTTTCCCACTTTTGTTTTCGAAAATTATCAATCAAAGTTTTTCAAAAATATTTTCAAAATCTTTCACTCAATTTTCGAAAATTACTTCCCTTCTCCTCACATCCTTCTATTTATGGACTAACACTATTCCTTCATGCAAAATTCGAACTCCATCTCCTTTGATAAGTTCGAATTTTCTACTTCTGTCTTCTACTTTTCTTTTCCTCTGACACCTAAAGGAATCTCTATACTGTGACATAGAGGATTCCACATTTTCTTGTTCCCTTCTCTTTCTTCTGAGCAGGAGCAAAGACAAAAGCATTCTTGTTGAGGTTGATCCTGAACCTGAAAGGACCTTGAAGAGAAAGCTAAGAGAAGCTAAGGCACAACTCTCTGTAGAGGACCTAACCGAATTCTTCAAAGAAGAAGAACCCATGGCAGCCGAAAACAACAACAATGCCAACAATGCAAGGAAGGTGCTGGGTGACTTTACTGCACCTACTCCCGACTTTTATGGGAGAAGCATCTCTATCCCTGCCATTGGAGCAAACAACTTTGAGCTTAAGCCTCAATTAGTTTCTCTAATGCAACAGAATTGCAAGTTCCATGGACCTCCATTGGAAGATCCTCATCAGTTTTTAGCTGAATTCTTGCAAATCTGTGACACTGTCAAGACTAATGGGGTTGACCCTGAGGTCTACAGACTTATGCTATTCCCTATTGCTGTAAGAGACAGAGCTAGGACATGGTTGGACTCTCAACCTAAAGAAAGCCTGGACTCTTGGGAAAAGCTAGTCAATGCCTTCTTGGCAAAGTTCTTTCCACCTCAAAAATTGAGCAAGCTTAGAGTGGAAGTCCAAACCTGCAGACAGAAGGAAGGAGAATCCCTCTATGAAGCTTGAGAAAGATACAAACAATTAATCAGAAAATGTCCCTCTGACATGCTTTCTGAATGGAGCATC
>NC_029780.3:99177269-99178067 GCF_000817695.3 Arachis duranensis
TGACATGAGATCCGAAGAAGAGGTTGGGAAGTTCTTACCAACCCCATTCAACAAGTCGGAATCTTAATGGTTCAAGAGTTCTATGCCAACGCATGGATCACCAAGAACCATGATCAAAGTGTGAACTCGGATCCAAAGAATTATCTTACTATGGTTCGGGGGAAATACTTGGATTTTAGTCCGGAAAGTGTAAGGTTGGCATTCAATTTGCCCATGATGCAAGGAGATGAACATCCTTACACTAGAAGGGTCAACTTTGATAAAAGGTTGGACCAAGTCCTCACAGTCATATGTGAAGAGGGTGCCCAATGGAAGAGAGATTCAAGAGGGAAGCCGGTTCAATTGAGAAGGCATGACCTCAAACCCGTGGCTAGAGGATGGTTGGAGTTTATCCAATGCTCAATCATTCCCACTAGCAACCGGTCCGAAGTTACTATAGACCGGGGTATCATGATTCATAGCATCATGATTGGAGAAGAAATAGAAGTTCATGAGGTTATATCTCAAGAACTTTATAAGGTGGCGGACAAGTCTTCTACCTTGGCAAGGTTAGCCTTTCCTCATCTCATTTGTCACCTCTGTTATTCGGCTGGAGTTGACATAGAGGGAGACATCCTCATTGATGAGGACAAGCCCATCACTAAGAAGAGGATGGAGCACACAAGAGACCCCACTCATCATGAAATCCCTGAGATGCCTCAAGGGATGCACTTTCCTCCACAAAACTATTGGGAGCAACTAAACACATCCCTAGGAGAATTGAGTTCCAACATGGGACAACTAAGGGTGGAACACCAA
>NC_029780.3:99178183-99178706 GCF_000817695.3 Arachis duranensis
TTAATTTCCTTGTTCTTTATTTTCCTGTTTTTCGAATTTTAGTGCTTATGTTTGTCTATGTTTGTGTCTTGTGATCATTAGTGTCTTAGTGTCTATGCCTTAAAGTTATGAATATCCTATGAATCCATCACCTTTCTTAAATGAAAACTGTTTTTATTACAAAAGAACAAGAAGTACATGATTTCGAATTCATCCTTAAAACTAGCTTAATTATTTTGATGTGGTGACAATACTTTTTGTTTTCTGAATGTATGCTTGACCAGTGCATATGTCTTTTGAATTTGTGGTTCATGAATGTTGGCTCTTGAAAGAATGATGAAAAAGGAGACATGTTACTGAGGATCTGAAAAATCATAAAAATGATTCTTGAAGCAATGAAAATAAAAAAAAATTTCGAAAAAAAAGAGATAAAGAAAAAGAAAGAGAAAAAGAAAGAAAAAGAGAGAAATAAAGTTGTGATCCAAGGCAAAAAGAGTGTGCTTAAGAACCCTGGACACCTCTAATTGGGGACTCTAGCAAAGCT
>NC_029780.3:99180080-99181228 GCF_000817695.3 Arachis duranensis
AGGGTGCGTTGAACATTTCCACTGAGAGGATGGGAGGTAGCCACTGACAACGGTGAAACCCTTGCTTAAGCTTGCCATGGAAAGGAGTAAGAAGGATTGGATGAAGACAGTAGGAAAGCAGAGAGACGGAAGGGAAGGCATCTTCATACGCTTATCTGAAATTCCTACCAATGAATTACATAAGTATCTCTATCTTTATCTTTATGTTTTATTCGCATATCACCATACCCATTTGAGTTTGCCTGACTAAGATTTACAAAGTGACCATAGCTTGCTTCATACCAACAATCTCTGTGGGATCGACCCTTACTCGCGTAAGGTTTATTACTTGGACGACCCAGTACACTTGCTGGTTAGTTGTGCGAAGTTGTGTTTATGCCATGGTGTTGAATACCAAGTTTTTGGATTCATCACCGGGGATTATTTGAGTTGTGAAAAGTATTGATCACAATTTCGCGCACCAGCGAACAACTTTTTCCAATGCCTCTGATTTATGCGTGTGCACCCAGCTCTAAAATAAAAAAATTTGCTGCTTGTGCAGCGCTTTGTGCACGCACACCACAAGCACTGATCCCCCTGAGTAATGCGTGTGCACTGCTTTGTGCGTGTGCACGTGGTGGACGAAATTGTGATCACTATTCTTTGATTTGCATTCATTGTAAAATTATGGAATTTAGAAATTGGCATGAGTGGACACAACTTCGTTCAACTAACCAGCAAGTGTACTGGGTCGTCCAAGTAATAAACCTTACGCGAGTAAGGGTCGATCCCACAGAGATTGTTGGTATGAAGCAAGCTACGGTCACCTTGTAGATCTCAGTTAGTGATTGGAATCATAGAGTCAAATGGAATTAAATTGGATAAATAAAATAAATAAAATAAAAGGGATAGAATACTTATGCAGATTCATTGGTGGGAATTTCAGATAAGCGAATGGAGATGCTGCATGGCTCAAGGACGCCTGCTCTCCTACTGCTTCTACTCAATCCTTCTTACTCCTTTCCATGGCAAGCTGTATGTAGGGCATCACCGTTGTCAATGGCTACATCACATCCTCTCAGTGAAAACGTTCCTATGCTCTGTCACAGCACGGCTAATCATCTGTCGGTTCTCAATCAGGTTGGAATAGAATCCCTTGATTCTTTTGC
>NC_029780.3:99181241-99189371 GCF_000817695.3 Arachis duranensis
TCACAGTCATTCATTACCGGAATCCTACTCGGAATACCACAGACAAGGTTAGACTTTCCGGATTCCCAGGATCCTACTCGGAATACCACAGACAAGGTGAGACTTTCCGGATCCTCATAAATGCCACCATCTATCTAGCTTATACCACGAAGATTCTGTTGGGGAATCTAAGAGATACGCATTCACGCATTAATACTTGAAGTACAGCAGAGCTCCACACCCTTAATCTATGGTGTGCAGAAACTCCACCGTTGAAAATACATAAGTAAAAGGTTCAGGTATGGCCGAATGGCCAGCCCCCCTAACGTGATCAATGATCTCCTAAGATGAAGAATAAAACAGAACTGAGACCAAAGATGCCTAATACAATAGTAAATTATACTATTTATACTAGACTAGCTACTAGGGTTTACATGAGTAAGTATTTGATGCATAAATTCACTTCCGGGGCCCACTTGGTGTATGCTTGGGCTGAGCTTGATCAATCCACGAGCTGAGGCTTTACTTGGAGTTGAACTCTGAGTTATGACGTGTTTTGGGCGTTCAACTCCGGATCATGACGTTTTTCTGGCGTTTAACTCCAAACAGCAGCATGAACTTGGCGTTCAACGCCAAGTTACGTCGTCATTCGTCGAATAAAGCATGGACTATTATATATTGCTGGAAATCCCTAGATGTCTACTTTCCAACGCCGTTGAGAGCGCGCCAATTGGAGTTCTGTAGCTCCAGAAAATCCATTTCGAGTGCAGGGAGGTCAGATTCCAACAGCATCAGCAGTCCTTCTGTCAGCCTTTTTCAGAGTTTTGCTCAAGTCCCTCAATTTCAGCCAGAATTTACCTGAAATCACAGAAAAACACACAAACTCATAGTAAAGTCCAGAAATGTGAATTTAACATAAAAACTAATGAAAACATCCCTAAAAGTAGCTCAAACTTACTAAAAACTACCTAAAAACAATGCCAAAAAGCGTATAAATTATCCGCTCATCAGCACGATACCCTTTTTGGGCAAGGGTTCAAAAGAAAGCCTAATTCTCCTATCTCTCACCTAACTATCTCATCACGTAGAACCCTTCTTCTTCCTCACTCCCCTCTGTTCGTCCTCCATACCCCTCCTACCATCGCCATCTCTAGCAAACCTCTGTCCTCTGCCGCTCACACCCCCATTGTCGGCTGCCTCCTCCTCCTCCTCCTCATCTCGGAACCACCACACCACAGAGCCACCATCGGCAATGTTAGGTACCAGAGATCAAGAGTGAAGAAGATGAAGATTGAAGATGAACGTCGCAGAGGAGATTTTGCAACTAACAATGAAATTGGTATTGCGTATATTATCATTTAATGAAATAGAATAAGTTTTATATTGTACATGAAATAGGCCACATAAACCCTATATGTAGAACTCAATCTTTCCTGGCCCAATAACCAATTGATAACAGAATTGATAGCTAAAACACAGTCTTAACACAATAAATCTTGATTTTCTTGCTTAGTCAAGTTATCTCAGTACTACTATTGTTTCTACACTTAACACCCCCCTCAAACTCATGGTCGTTTTAGTCAAGACCCTGAGTTTGTTCTTAAAATGATCAAAGGTGGGAAGGGACAAAGGCTTGGTCAAAAGATCTGCAGCTTGGTTTGTGGCTGGGATGTGAACTACGACAAGATGATTGCGATTTAATCGCTCCCGTACTGAATGGAGATCAAGGTCAAAGTGTTTGGGTTTGTTATGGAGCATAGTATTGGCTGTGAGCATGACAACACTAATGTTATCACTGTAAATCACAGGAGTATTTGAACATTGGAGTCGAAGTTCAGTGAACAAGTTCAATATCCACCGAAGATCTGTTTCGGCTGCAGCAATGCTCCTGAACTCAGCCTCAGCACTGGACTTGCTGACAGAATGTTGCTTCCTACTTGCCCAAGAGACTTGATTGGTGCCAAGATAGACACAGAAGCCAGTTGTGGATCGACGATTATCAACGTCCGAGCCCCAATCTGAATCTGCAAAAGCAAACAAAGTCAAATCAGTACAAGATTGAAAGAAAAGTCCTTGATCAATGGTACCTGCTAAATATCTCAAAATTCTCTTAACACACTTCTAGTGTAGAAGAAGAGGTTTATGCATATACTGAGAAACCTTATTCATAGCATAGGCAATGTCAGGCCTAGTTAGAGTGGCATACTGAAAGGCTCCAACAATTGATCTGTAATGAGTTGGATTATCAAATACATTACTGCCATGAGCTGAGAGTTTAGTACCAGTAATCATGGGAGTAGGCATAGGATGAGATTCACGCATCTTAGATCTAACTAAAAGGTCTCTAATATACTTTGATTGTGATAATATGTAAGATCCTAATGTTGTTTTTGTTGTTTCTATGCCTAAAAAGAAATTGAATTCTCCCAAATCCTTCAAAGCAAAAATGAAATAAAGTTGTGATATAAGTTTAATAATCTCAAAATCACTATTACAAGTAACAAGAATATCATCAACATACACTTAAACATACATAGTAGAAGTTTTAGTAAATTGTAAGAACAAAGAAAGATCTGACCTGGTATTCTGAAAGCCAAATCGAGACAAAGTGGCAGCCAATTTAGTGAACTAGGCTCGAGGGGTCTGTTTCAAACCATAAATTGACTTATGAAGTTTGCAAACCTGATTTGGGGAGCCTTGAGGAAAAGAGGGAGGTTGCTGCATGTAAACAGTTTCTTGAAGGTCACCATTGAGGAAAGCATTGTTGAAATCGAATTGTCGAATTGGCCAAGATTAAGAAATTGCAAGTGTTAAAATGATGCGAATAATTACTGACTTGATGATAAGGCTAAAAACTTGATCATAGTCAATTCTTTCTCGTTAATGAAAGCCTTTGGCCACTAGTCATGCTTTATATTTGAGAATTATTCCAGTGGGATGTCGTTTGATAGCAAAGACCCGACGGTAACCTATCATTGTGCTATGTTTTGGTGGCTCAACCATTGTCTAAGTTTGATTTCAATGCAGAGCAGCCAACTCCTCCTCCATGGCTTTGGTCTAATGTGGTATTGTAAGAGCAAGTTTAGAATTGGGGGATATTTCATTAAGAAGATCAGGAAGAGCTTTCACTGTGGATTGTAAAGCTTTAGGCTTTAGGACCCAATCTTTTAATGTCCCCTATGGAGATAGGATTTGGGGTTGGGGAATTAGCTATTGTATTTGAGGAGGAGGCTAGAGGGCCAGTACTGAGAATTGGTGTGGTAGATGTGTGAGTAATAAGTGAAGGAGAAACTGAATTAGGTGTAAAATCGGTAGTGGTAGTCAATATAGGAACCGATAATATAGAAGTGACAGTAGGATTTCTGGCTGGTATGTTGCACTGTGCTGAAAACATAGAACTATATAGAAAAATCGTTTCATCAAAAAGCACATGACGAGTAATAAATATCTTACCTTGAGAATTCATACACTTGTAGCCGTTGTGATGTGGGGCATATCCCATAAAGACACACAAATCAAATTTAAATTGAAATTTAGTAGAGTTATAAGTTGTAAGTAGAGGATAACATCCATATCCAAACACTTTAAAAAAATTGTAATTTGGCATTTGTTTATGTAAAAGTTCAAATGGTGATTTATAGTGGAAGGTAATCTATTTATAATGAATGCAGTAGCTAAAAATGCATCATTCCAGTGTTTAAGAGGCATGGATGCATTAGCTAATAATGAAAGGCCTACTTCGACTAAATGTCTATGTTTCCTCTCAACTCTACCATTATGTTGATGAGTATAGGGACATGAAAATCGATGTATGATGCCATTTGTTGCTAAAAAGGATTTAAAATAACGAGACATATACTCTTGACCATGATCACGTTGTAATTGTTTAATTCTTAAACTAGTAAAATTTTTCATCTGATTTTTGTATTGCTGAAAAGCAGCGAACACTTGTGACTTTGAGGATATTAAGTAGATGCAAAGATATCTTGTGCATACTTCTTGAAATGAAACATAATATGAGAAACCATGATGAGAAATGACTGATATTTCGAGGGTTACCTGAAACGTTGAGGTCGATCTCGGACGAGATCTTTTGATATAATCGGAGCTGTCGTGTCCGACTTGTTGGATCTTGAGGTGCTGCTGGTCCTTCAATAGTGTTGGTTTCTTTTCCTCTGGGGTCGCCTTTAAGGTTCAGACTTTCGTTGTAACAGCATCACGCGAGTTTTTGGTCTCCTTTTATGGTGGCAATTTCCTCTGGACCGTGTAGTCTATACTTAGTGTTCTAGACCGTGTTCCTTTCTCGAAGGTTGTGTACAGTGGGATATACCCAAGTGGCTGGACCAGGGCGTCTCCGAGCCCGAATAGGCTATTAGGATATGCTTTGAACTCTTTTTCTTGTAGACCGAGCTTGTCGAAGGTGGATTTGAACAGAATATTCGCATAACTTCCTTGGTCTACCAATATTCGGTGGAGATTGGCATTGGCAAGTATGATGGTAATGACCACGGGGTCATCATGCCCCGGGATGATGCCTGCGGCGTCTTCTTGAGTGAAGGTAATAGTGGGAAGG
This sequence comes from Arachis duranensis, assembly GCF_000817695.3. Classification (NCBI taxonomy): domain Eukaryota; kingdom Viridiplantae; phylum Streptophyta; class Magnoliopsida; order Fabales; family Fabaceae; genus Arachis; species Arachis duranensis. The sequence continues at coordinate 99,185,794 of NC_029780.3, forward strand.
TCGGGCGACCTATCTCCTTCTCCAACATGGTACAGCTCTTTAAGGTGTCTTTTGTGGGATGACTTAGAGATCCATTCCCCTGCGAATCCTCCGTTTATCATGTGAATATGTCTCTCAGGGGTGTGAGGGGGACGTTCAGCTCGTCTGCCCTCTTCGTCCCTTCTTCTCTTTTTTGGTTCGTCCGCTCTATTGGCTAAGAACCGATCTAATCTCCCTTCCCGTGCCAACTTTTCTATGACATTCTTCAGGTCATAGCACTCGTTGGTAGGATGCCCGTAGATTCGGTGGTATTCGCAATACTCTGTCCGACTTCCTCCTCTCTTGTGTTTAATCGGGCGAGGGGGTGGATCTTCTCAGTGTTGCATATCTCTCGATAAACATCCACAAGGGACACCCGAAGAGGGGTGTAATTGTGGTACTTTCTAGGTTTCTCAGCAGGCTGGTCTTCTTTTTTCCTGAACTCTTTATCCTTGTCTCGGGTTGGGTAGAAGAATCCGATCTTTGAGGTTTCTCCTAGTCGGGAGTTCTCCTTCATATTGATGTACTTTTCTACCCGTACTTGAACCTCGTTAAGAAATGTTGGGTGCTTTTTGGATATGGAGTGGCTAAAGGATCCTTCTCGTAGGCCATTGATGAGTCACATGATGGCCGCTTCTGTTGGAAGATTTTGTATGTCAAGGCATGCTTTATTGAATATTTTCATGTAGCTACGAAGGCTTTTCCGATCTCCTTGTTTAATCCCTAAGAGGCTTGGAGCGTGCTTGGTTTCATCCTTCTGGATAGAAAACCTAGCTACGAACTTCTTGGCGAGATCATCGAAGCTTGTGATCGACCTTGACAGCAGGCTGTCGAACCACTTTATCATCGTCTTGGTCAAGGTGGTCGGGAAGGCTTTAGAACGGTTTGCATATGAGGCGTCCGTGAGGTACATCCGGCTCCTAAAGTTGCTAAAGTGATGACTTGGGTCACACGTACCATCGTAAGGGGTCATGTCTGGGGTTTGAAGTCTTTTAGGACTTTCGCTTTCCTGATTTGTTTCGTGAACGGGTCTTGGTCCTTGTGGGGGCTATCTTTGCGGTTAGTCCGAGCTGTTTTAGTTTTGAGACCGGCTTCGAGCTTTAAGAGTTTGTCTTCCAGCTCCCAACGCCATCTTATTTCTCTTCGGAGATCTCGCTCGGCTTCGTGCTAACATTCGACTTCTTGTTCGAGCTGTTTGAAGCGATCCTGCTGTTCACGAATGGCATCTAATATTTCTGTGTTCTGAGTCTACTTGTCTTCCTTAGATTGGTGTGTGTCCTTTGGGGAGTTTGGTGTGGCATTCATGTTCTTAAGTGGCATTTCTTCTTCTAATCCTGAGTTTAGGACATTGGTAGGGTTGTTTGCCATGGTGATGGGATGACTTCCAGGTTCCCCAGCAATGGCGCCAATATTTCGAGGGTTACCTGAAACGTTGAGGTCAATCTCGGATGAGATCTTCTGATATGATCGGAGCTGTCGTGTCCGACTTGTTGGATCTTGAAGTGTTGCTGGTCCTTGATCACCAGGGGTTGGTGGTACATATAAGAGACTCCGAAGCTTAAATCAGCACGAGCTTTAGGCAGGTTTTCTATAGAATAGGAGTATGAGTTATACCTGGGTGCTCCAGTGTATTCATAGTAGTGCTTGATGATCTTCTTTTTAAGTTAAGTTAGTTATATTATCTTATCTTTTATGGAGGAGATCTTTATCTTTGGCCAACTGCCTTCTAGTAGGTTGTGGTTCTATCACTTTGGGCCTTCTTGGGCCTCTGGTGGCGTTTATCCGAGCTCTTGGTGAAGAGGTCAGCACCAGGCCAACCTTTATGAGGTCGGTCCCTTTGTCTTTAGCCAACTCAACCCTATAGCTCGGACCGGTGTATGAACAACTGATGAGGGTCCCCAAACATCAGTGTAAACCATTTCTAATGGATGATTGAATTTAAAATTATCGGTGTTAAAAGGCAGTGAGTGCATTTTGGACATACAACAAGACTTGCATAGAGATGAATGATTAATATCATTTTTATTCATACGAATCGAAGAAAGATTACAAGAATTAAGTACTGAAGATACAATTTTAAGGGCACAATGACCCACTCTTTGATGCCAGACCTGAAAATCAGTACAAACAGTAGTGAAAGCAAGATGATTGAATTGAATTTTAGACGATTTAGTTATAGCAACCCTCTCAAATTCAAACACTCTTTGCTTTGGAGATCCATGGAGCAGAATCTGGTGGGTACCCTGTGATTTTACATAACATGCATTAGGATGAAATTTAAAATAGCAATTGTTGTCAACTGTGAATTGATGCACACCGATTAGATTATGAGAGATATCTGGTGCATGAAGTAATTATTTTAAAATAAATATGTGATTATTATCTAAAGAGATGAGTAGGAATGATCAATGTGTGCAATAAGAGTTTTAGAACCATTACCTAGCACTATCTGTTATGCCCTTTGAAAATCCGAAGAGGAGTAAAGATTGGTCTGATCATTGGTGATATGATGTGAGGCTCCCGTGTCTGGGAACCAGGAGGATTAAACATCAGATTTAGGTGTTGTAAAATAGGCTCTGGGGTTGTGAAAAGAGTTTGGTGGTGGTGTTACTGAGGATGGGGAGTTGGAATTTTTGTTTGAATTTGTGTGAAAATTCTGGTCGAACCGATGAGATCCTGCAGGGGTTATGCCTGGAAAATACAGATTGGGAAAGAGATTCAAAGGGAGTTCCAAGTCACATAAGGAGGATAAATCTTACTCCTGTGGCTAAGGGATGGTATGAAATAGTGAGGAGATCTATCCTTCCTACTGGAAACGCTTCTTGTGTCACAATCAAACGAGCACTCTTGACATACTGCATCTTGCATGGAGGTGAGATCAATATTGCACAACTCATAGCCGACAGTATTCAAGAAATGGCCGATAGCACAAGCAAAGCAAAAGGTCTTGGACATCCAAGCACCATCCAAAGGCTATGTGACAGAGCTAATGTACTCTTTGAAGATGAGGACACAACAAAAGTGAAGAAAGGGAAATGGATTACCAAGAAGAGCATGGAGGGAACGAATGAAGAAGAAGACCAAGAAGGGGTAGTAGCCCCTAGACAAAGGAGATCACAAAGAGAGGAAGGACGAAATCAAGCTTATGATGCCATAAATATGAGCCAATTGCAAAGATCAATTGAAGAACTATCTCAGCAACTCATGCAGGCTCAACAAGGCCAAAATCAACTCATGCAGACCCAACAAGGCCAAAATCAGGAGGGCCGAGAGAAATATCTAGAGCCCCATCCTGAAATTATGGAGCAATTTTTGAAAGAAAAAGAGGAACGAGAGGCTTGGCAGCATCAAATGGAGGAGAAACAAGAGAGATGGCAACAACAAATGATGACTCAGCAGCAAGAATTTCAAGCACAAATCCTTGAAGGACAAAAAGAGCAATACAAAGAATTCAAAAAATCATATGATAAGCTGTATTTTAGTCAAGCTAAAGCAGAGGAATATAGTCACAACCTGTATCAATGGAAGAATGTTCATCATACCATGGGAGAAGTTAGACA
>NC_029780.3:99190181-99190692 GCF_000817695.3 Arachis duranensis
CACACAGAGAGGAAGGACGAAATCAAGCTTATGATGCCATTGATATGAGCCAATTGCAAAGATCAATTGAAGAATTATCTCAGCAACTCATGCAGGCTCAACAAGGCCGAAATCAAGAGGGCCAAGAGAAATATCTAGAGCCCCATCCTGAATTCATGGAGCAATTCTTGAAAGAAAAAGAGGAACGAGAAGCTTGGCAGCATCAAATGGAGGAAAAACAAGAGAAATGGCAGCAACAAATGATGACTCAGCAGCAAGAATTTCAAGCACAAATCCTTGAAGGACAAAAAGAGCAATACAAAGAATTCAAGGAATCATATGATAAGCTGTATTTTAGTCAAGCTAAAGCAGAGGAATATAGTCACAACCTGTATCAATGGAAGAATGTTCATCATACCATGGGAGAAGTTAGACACGTACAAAGAATGGAGTATGATGAAAACATGCAAGCAAGGTTGGAGTACTTGACCCACAATTTGCCAACACTCAATCCTGAGATCAAGCCATTTGA
>NC_029780.3:99190845-99191442 GCF_000817695.3 Arachis duranensis
TTAATTGAATTTTAATTGATTTATAAGCCTCTTGAATTTAGTGATACTTGGAGTGTTGTTTTGGTTTATTATAGGTGAAGAAAAGAAAAGAAAAGGAAAAGCGTGGCCTAAGAAGTGTGACCTAAGGAAAGGAAAGCGTGGCCTAAGAAGTGTGACCTAAGGAAAGGAAAGCGTAGCCAAAGCCATATGAAGCGTGCCGCATACTAAGGGGGAGGCAACCTTGCCCTCCACAAGGGCAGACTGCCCTCTAGGAGGGCAACATAGAAGAACCAACCAAGGAAGGCAACTCTGCCCTGCCCACTACAAGGGCAGAGCACAAAAGCAGTTTATGTTTCTTGCACTTTAAGTTTCAGTCATTTACTTTCTTGTTCTTTAAGATTCTGCAAATTTTACTTTCCTGTTATTTAATTTACTGCAAATTCCCTTCTCCCTTTACATTTACTGTCATTTACTTCCTGTTAAACACAAATCACTCAACCAATACTTGATTCGCTTGACTAAATCACCCACTAAACTAAAATTGCTCAATCCTTCAATCCCTGTGGGATCGACCTCACTCATGTGAGTTATTATTACTTGATGCGACCCGGTACACTT
>NC_029780.3:99191598-99191962 GCF_000817695.3 Arachis duranensis
CTTTTCTGTTATTCTAATTCCTACTAACACACTAACTGTTTGAATTTTTGCTTAAACTAACTACACCTTCATTCTAGTTATAGATTGAAGTTTCATTGGCTTTCTAGGTCTGTGTGTTTATTATTGTGTGTTTGTATGTCAGGTATAGGAAGATCTTCCCCTATCATCTCTGAAATAGATCAAAGAACTCTTCGGAGAATAAGAAGAGCCGAAAGAGGGAAGAACATTGTTGGAGAAGAAGAATCTGAGGAGGAATTCCAAGACATGGAAGGAGATACCAATCAACCAGGAGAAGGAGCCAACAATAATCAACAACAGAGAAGAGTCTTGGCTTCATACACATTTGCAAATGCTAGGCATTGTG
>NC_029780.3:99192195-99192801 GCF_000817695.3 Arachis duranensis
ACTCTTCCCATTCTCTCTTAGAGATAAAGCCACTCAATGGCTAGAGACTTTTCCAAAAGAAAGCATCAATACTTGGGATGACTTGGTGAGCAAGTTCCTTGCCAAATTTTATCCCCCTCAAAGAATCTTAAGGTTGAAGACTGAGGTTCAAACGTTCACCCAATTGGAAGCCGAGAACTTATATGAAGCATGGGAAAGATATAAGGCTCTATTGAGGAAATGTCCACCAGAGATGTTCACTGAGTGGGATAAGTTACAAAACTTCTATGAGGGACTCACTCTTAAAGCTCAAGAAGCTCTTGATCACTCTGCTGGAGGCTCATTACAACTAATGAAGACCACAGAGGAAGCTCAAAACCTCATTGATGTGGTGGCCAACAACCAATATTTCTTTGCTCATCAAAGACAACGCCAACCATCACAGAGAAGAGGAGTAATGGAGTTGGAAGGAGTTGATTCAATTCTAGCCCAGAACAAGATGATGCAGCAGCAGATTCAACAACAATTTGAGCAAATGGCTAAGAGAATTGATGGCTTGCAAGTGGCAGCAGTGAGCACCACAAGCCAACCACCAACCACTTGGGTGCAAAATGAAGAAACTCAAGA
>NC_029780.3:99193095-99196235 GCF_000817695.3 Arachis duranensis
ACCATTCCCAACCCAAAGGAAGAATGCAAGGTCGTGCAACTAAGAAGTGGAAAAGTGTTAGTGGATGGCAACCAAGGAGCAACTAAGCAGAATGACACTGAGCCAACAAAGAATGATGAATCCATCAACAAGGACATAACAACCAGGAATGCTCCAGGAAAACTCACAGAGGAAGACAACAAACCACAGAATCTGAAGAAAGGAAAGCAAATCATGGAAGAACCAACCCCAAGACAACATCAAGTGGAGAAAAGCTCAACACCACCACTACCTTATCCACAGAGATTTCACAAGGAAACAAAGGATCAGCACTTTCACAAATTTCTTGAGACTTTCAAGAAGTTGGAGATCAACATACCTTTGGCAGAGGCTTTGGAGCAAATGCCTTTATATGCCAAGTTCTTAAAGGAGCTCATCAACAAGAAAAGAGATTGGAATGAGAAGGAAACGGTGATGCTCAATGAAGAATGTAGTGCACTCATTAAAAAGGGACTCCCTCCCAAGCTTGAAGACCCTGGAGGTTTCTTCTTACCATGCACTATTGGAAACCTGTTCATTAACAAGGGGATGTGCGATCTAGGAGCAAGCATAAATCTAATCCCATATTCTCTAGTGAAAAAGCTTGGCATAGAGGAGGTAAAACCAACAGAGATGTCTTTAGAATTGGTGGACCAATCAATAGTATATCCTAAAGGGCTGATTGAGAACCTTTTAGTTAAGGTTGACAAGTTTATCTACCCAGCAGATTTTGTGATCCTGGATTCTTCAGAGCATGGAAATGACTCCATAATACTTGGTCGACCATTTTTGGCCACTGCTAGAGCCATTGTGGACATAGAGCAAGGAGAGTTAACCCACAGGATGCATGAGGAGAGCATCATCCTGAAAGTCTTTCCAGAAGTACAAAGGGATGAAGAAACAAGCAAAATGAATGATGATCTCCTTCTAAAGCAATCAACTAACAAGGAAGTAAAACAGAAAAACAAACAGATGCAAGAAGAAAAAGGGATTCAAAAGGAACCAACAGAAGCAGGGGTGATAAGTAAGAAGGAAGGTATCACAACCCAAGTAACTGTCAAGAAAGAAAGATCAACAAGAAAGAAAAAGATGAAGAGCAAGAAAAAGGCTCACAAAGGTTGGAAGAACAAGAAAATCCCAACTGAAGGATTCTCTAAAGGTGATAAGGTGCAACTAGTATATCAACAACAGGGAGTAGAAGATTATTACACTGTCAACCAAATACTATCTCTTGAACATATGGAAATTGAGCATCAAGGCACACAGAGAAAGTTGACAGTGAGAGGTGACAAGTTGAGACATTACCAACATCAACCACCCTAAAGGGAGGTCAATGTCAAGCTAATGACAATAAAAGAGCGCTTCATGGGAGGCAACCCATGGTTTAAAATTTCTGTCTTCTCTTTCATTTAATAAGCTATGATTCCTCTGAATATGATTTTAAATTTTCATGCCTGGTAAATGCATATATCATTTTGAAGCACATGGCAAACTTCTAAGTTTGGTGTACCTTAAGGCACACCCAAGTTCATTTTTCAAAAAAAAAGGGGGGGGATCATTCTTAGAACATATGCATAATTCTTTTGATAAAGCATGTGACCAAACACTAAGTTTGGTGTCTGCATGTGCAACAATGTTCAGAAGATCATTTCTCCATCACGAACTCAAAATCATACAGATAAGGGATCATACATCAATTTTTTTTAAAAAATGCATCAATTGTGAGAACGGTTTGCATTGTTAAACCATCTCCTCAATAAAAGATAAGTTTGGTGTTCACCAACTTTTAACATTTTATTTAGGGACACAATTGATCACAAAAACAATTTAAATAACCATTAAACAAACCAAAACAATTTATTTTATTATTGCAAATAAGTTGCCACGATTATATTAATATTCTAAGCTAGCTGTTTTGGTTCAGGTGGAAGAAAAAGATTAAGACAAAGGCTAGGAGAAGGTCACGGCTAGGAGGAGCTATGTGAGGAAGGTCACATGTGCCTAGGAGAACGCGTTCATGGGGGACAGAATTTGCATGGATGCAACATTGAACACCTAAATGCATGCAGCCAATGGGAGGAGGATCCTCGTCAAGCCTCAACCATACATGCAGACCGTCCATTCCATGAGTCCTTGAGATGACTAACTCAATCTCAGCCCTTCATAAACACTAACGGTTCCTTCTTCATTCATTCATTGTGGTTTTGTTGAAAAGCTTGGAAACATGGCCTATTAATAGCCGTTGCACCAACACGGCATACACATTCCCATTCAAGCCACTTTCATATGAAATCACACTCTATTCCACTTCCAAAACCAACATAATTCCCTTACCTCACACATTAAAACCGAACCAAAACACTTCCCAAACACAACATATATTTCTTCTACTCTCACTTCCTCTTCCTTTTCACTTCAATTTCAATGGCCTCTTCAAGCTCAAAAAGAAGGCCGGGAAAAGAACCTATGGTAACCGAACCCCCATCATTTGATGCACGCAAGTTTAGATCCCAATTCCATGAAGGGAGATATCATAGGTTCATAGAGGCAAAGAATGTCATCTATGAGAAAGGCCTTGATTTGAGGGAAGGAGAATACCCCATTATGAGGCAAATTACTAGAGAAAGGAGGTGGGAACTCTTGTGTACTCCTCTGACTGACATCAGTGCAGTAATGATCAGGGAGTTCTATGCAAATGCCGCAAAAGAAAACAAAAATAGTGCTCCTTACACAAGCTATGTCAGAGGGGTTGAAGTGAGTTTTAGCCCAGCTGCTATCACAAGAGCCCTCAAGTTGAGAACCATAACCTATCCAGAGCCTAGTTATGAGGCTAGAATGCAAATGAAAAATAATCCTGATGAGATCCTGCAGGGGTTATGCCTGGAAAATACAGATTGGGAAAGAGATTCAAAGGGAGTTCCAAGTCACATAAGGAGGATAATTCCAAGTCACATAAGGAGAATAAATCTTACTCCTGTGGCTAAGGGATGGTATGAAATAGTGAGGAGATCTATCCTTCCTACTGGAAACGCCTCTTGGGTCACAATCAAACGAGCAATCTTGACATACTGCATCTTGCATGGAGGTGAGATCAATATTGCACAACTCATAGCCGACAGTAT
>NC_029780.3:99196287-99197524 GCF_000817695.3 Arachis duranensis
TTTCATAGCTTTTTCAATAAAAATGTTGAATAATTGGTATGGATTGCAAGGAGCTAAGTTTGGTGTTGCACACCAAAACAATTTAAGGGAGAATGAAAGATTCTAAGTTTGGTGTTCCACCAAAAATCTCATTTAAAAACACATTCGCACCTCTTGCATAATGCTAGCTCCATGCAACCAAACAAATTATCCAACTATTCAACTGCTTTCTAGTTTTAATTCCATAACCTTTATCAAGGACACAAGGTTTCACATATGGTTCACTTGTTGCATCAGAGACTGTGGCAAACAATTAAGTTTGGTGTCCCCAACACCTAAATAAATCCAAGAGCCACACTCAATTTATGCATACTAACCATGTAATTAAGGGCTTGAGAAGCAAGCAACTTTGAGAATTATGCAGGATATAAGTCAACCATTGAAGATATTGTGCATTTTAACTCAAAGAGGACACAACAGAAGGAAGAATCAAAATCAAAGGGCTGCAACTTCAAAGGTTGTATCTAAACTTAACCCTTGTTGCTGTGAAGTGTTTTGAATCTGGGAACCATGTCCTGTTAAAGTGTTTATCTAGTTGCAAGTGAGATTGTTTGATAAGAATGCTGATCTGCATGATGCTTGTCATCCATCACCTAGTTGAATTTTGTATTGTTTCCCATATGCTTGAATAAAACAGAATTGTTTGAATTGGAAAGTAGATATCCAATGTTGCATGAGTTAGAATGGAAGTTAATGGTGGTGTATGTGTTTGATTAAATGCATAACTCATGAAATAATTGCTGCATAGTATCATTTTCATTAAAGTGTGAGTTAGCTTGCTGTTATAAAGATTCTTATCAATAAAGAAAAAGCCCTTGGGAACAAAAACAGAAAGAAAAGGAAGAAGAAAAAGCCAAAGTGGCAAGAAAACCAAAGAATAAAGGTTGGACACCAATAGCTTGGACCCTAGGACATATGCCTGTGGTGTTCTTGTACTAAGATATGCTTGGATAAGTAAATTCTAAGGAGTATTTTAAAACCCGGTCACTTAGATCAACTGATTTGGGATGGCCAATTGAAAATCCACAATAAAGAGCAACTTAGATATAGAACATTTAGTTATCCAAAGAAATGCTGGGCATCAATGATCCTAGGAAGAATTAATGAGCCATGTGTTTGTGGTGGAAAGATGTTGAGCAAAAAGAAAAGAAAATAAAGCCAAAGGCTATGCTGCAGCATTTGACACCCAACCTCAAAA
>NC_029780.3:99197827-99198091 GCF_000817695.3 Arachis duranensis
AGGGACAAGCAAGATTTAAGTTTGGTGTTGTGATGACAAGTCATCATATACCCATTTTTTAAGCTAATTTCACTTGTTTTGTTAGCATTTATGCACTTTCTTGCATCCTAAGACCTAAGTAAGTGATTTGGAATGAAAATGCATAACTTCTTTAAATCAAGCAACCACCATGAAATTAATGACAATCCATGAGGTTTAAGCTAATTTTAATTGAACTTTAATTGATTTATAAGCCTCTTGAATTTAGTGATACTTGGAGTGGTT
>NC_029780.3:99206596-99217711 GCF_000817695.3 Arachis duranensis
AAAGAAACAAATAAAGCCAAAGGCTATTGCTGCAACATTTGACACCAAACCTCCAAAAAGAATAATAAGCTTGTTAAGCTTTGTAAGCCAAGAAAAGTTAGCAAGGGAGTGAGTAAAAAGTGAACCTTATAACAGCAAGTTTAGCAAGCTTTTGAGGAAAGATATATATTATGTAACAAGAACAATAACTTGAGTTGTCATTGTTTGCATAAATGCCCCATAGATCAAGTTCTGCTATCTGCATAATAAGGATAAATATCCTTTTCTTATTCATTTCATTTACTCTTAGTTTTGAGGCTTGCTTGGGGACAAGCAAGATTTAAGTTTGGTGTTGTGATGACAAGTCATCATATACCCATTTTTTAAGCTAATTTCACTTGTTTTGTTAGCATTTATGCACTTTCTTGCATCCTAAGTAAGTGATTTGGAGTGAAAATGCATAACTTTTCTAAATCAAGCAACCACCATGGAATTAATGTTAAATCATGAGGTTTAAGCTAATTTTAATTGAATTTTAATTGATTTATAAGCCTCTTGAATTTAGTGATACTTGGAGTGTTGTTTTGGTTTATTATAGGTGAAGAAAAGAAAAGAAAAGGAAAAGCGTGGCCTAAGAAGTGTGACCTAAGGAAAGGAAAGCGTGGCCTAAGAAGTGTGACCTAAGGAAAGGAAAGCGTGGCCTAAGAAGTGTGACCTAAGGAAAGGAAAGCGTGGCCTAAGAAGTGTGACCTAAGGAAAGGAAAGCGTAGCCAAAGCCATATGAAGCGTGCCGCATACTAAGGGGGAGGCAACCTTGCCCTCCACAAGGGCAGACTGCCCTCTAGGAGGGCAACATAGAAGAACCAACCAAGGAAGGCAACTCTGCCCTGCCCACTACAAGGGCAGAGCACAAAATGTGCCTTGGGACCAAGAGAAAGAGAACCTTGCCCTGCCCTTGTGGAGGGCAGAATCGGGCTCTCTAAGGAAGATATCCAAGGGAAAAATGTCACCCATGCATGCTACAAGGTTCGAACAAGGAACCATGAGGAAGCTAGGACTTAAGGAAGAGTGCCGTGCCAAGAAACCAAGGAAATTAAGGGAAGATGTGTCCCAGCCGTGTTTCGAACACGGGACAAGCAAGGAGAGAATTCTGCCCTGCCCTTGGCGCGGGCAGGGCAGCATTTTCTGTGTGGCGCACCAAGAAGCAAATCTGGCACACCAAGCTAGTCCCTGGCAGCACCAATCTTCGACCCTGGCAGCACCACGCACGCATCTGGCAGCGCCACAATTTTTTGCCCTGCCCTTGGCGCGGGCAGGGCAGCGTTTTGCGTTCCTGGCGCACCACTCCTCAATCTGGCGCACCAATCTTCGACCCTGGCAGCACCACGCACGCATCTGGCAGCACCAACTTTTTCTGCCCTGCCCTTGGCGCGGGCAGGGCAGCATCTCACGCATCAGGGCGCGCCAGACTCGCACCACGCCGCACCAACTCGCACCACCATGCATCAATTTTCTGCCCTGCCCTCCACAAGGGCAGGGCAGCCTCCTGGGAGTGATTTTCATGGGCCGAAAATTCAAATTAAATTCCCATTTTAATTCATTTCTTCACCAATTCAAAAGCCCATCCAAATCCCAAAATCCAAGAATAGAAAGTGTATAAATAGAAGCTAGTTTGATGTAATTAGGACCCTTTTACCTTCTTTTGAATTTTTACTTTTTGACTCACTTTTATCTTAGCTTTTGAATTTGCACTTTCTTTGAGCTTTCTTGAGAGACTTGTCCGAGCACTAAGAGGATCAAGGGAGAATTGACTAATCTCCTTCCTCATCCTTACTTGGGCAATTCTACTCTTCTGTTTTTGAGTTTTGGGTGTGTGAAATTGAGGAAATTCTGTCTCAATTCCCATTCAAACTCTTTTCAATTTGTTTTCTGCATAATTGAATCTGATTTCTGTTCTTCTACTGCTTTCTCTTCTAATTCTTGTCAATTGCTTTGTTAACTTGGATCTAGGAAGGCAAATAGAGATCTAGGCTCTGCTACCTAGTCTCTTGAGACCTGAGACCCAATTTTACTTTTGGTTCTTCTGTGAACCTTTGCTGCATTTTACTTTCTTTCTTTTTGAATGTTATTTGCTTCTGATTTAATTTCTGCTCAATCAATTGCTGCAGTTTACTTCTTCTTTGTTTAGATCTTGCAATCCCATTCCTCAATTCCCTTTTACTTTCTAGCAATTTAACTTTCTTGCCATTTAAGTTACTGCAGTTTATGTTTCTTGCACTTTAAGTTTCAGTCATTTACTTTCTTGTTCTTTAAGATTCTGCAAATTTTACTTTCCTGTTCTTTAATTTACTGCAAATTCCCTTCTCCCTTTACATTTACTGTCATTTACTTCTTGTTAAACACAAATCACTCAACCAATACTTGATTCGCTTGACTAAATCACCCACTAAACTAAAATTGCTCAATCCTTCAATCCCTGTGGGATCGACCTCACTCATGTGAGTTATTATTACTTGATGCGACCCGGTACACTTGCCGGTGAGTTTTGTGTTGGATCGTTTTCCACACATCATGTTACATGCAAGATCTGCTTTAGAATCAAACATGGAGGGGACTAATTCTTTCTGGAGGTGATCTTCAAGATCATTGGCTCCTATTGTGAATAAAGCAAGTTGTTCCCAAGTAAAGAAGCTTGCTTCATCATGCTTGTCACTGATCGGCATGAACTTCTGAGAATTATTTGTGAGAAGAGGAAGATTGTTAGTCATAGTTAGTATTTTGAAAGATGTTATTTCTAGTGAATTTACTTCTGGATCGGAGTCTTGCTTTGATACCATGTTAGGTACCAGAGATCAAGAGTGAAGAAGATGAAGATTGAAGATGAACGTCGCAAAGGAGATTTTATAACTAATGATGAAATTGGTATTGTCTATATTATCATTCAATGAAATAGAAGAAGTTTTATATTGTACATGAAATGGGCCACATAAACCCTATATGTAGAACTCAATCCTTCATGGCCCAATAACCAATTGATAACAGAATTGATAGCTAAAACAGAGTCTTAACACAATAAATCTTGATTTTCTTACTTAGTCAAGTTCTCAGTATTACTATTGTTTTTACACCTAACAGGCGAGCTATCCAACTACCGTTGCCCCCACTATCATCGTGCTGCTGCTGTCCTGCTTCACTGCAAGTCCAACCTTTAGGGCATCAGAATAGGGATTTTGTGTTGAATATACTGAATTTGTGTGAATTAATGTTAAAACTACTTGTCTTGTTGACAAGTTGCTGAAAATTTGGTTGTATGTCATTGACTTGAATTTGGATTGTCAATTGTTATTTGGTTGCATTAATTTTTCTTGTTTGATATTTGTGCCTGCCAAGTGTTTATTTATATAACTCTATGTCTATTGTCCATTTTAAATTGCATGTTGTAGCTACAATATGATTTAGGATGTTTGATTTTTCTTGGCATGGTTAATTAAGTCTTATAGTGATAAAAGATTGTAATATGCTGAATATTATTTGCTAATTGAATTTTGAGTATGTATGTTGGGTGTAAATGCCAAGTTGATTTCTTTGAAAAATTGAATTTCAATAAGAACACAACACACTTTAAAACTCCTTTTTTTGCACAATCCATCAGAACTTCACCAATTCTTTTAGCACCCAAGTGTTCATGAGCTCTTTTGACTTATTTGTTTGCTTTAACTTTTAAGTTCTTAAAACATCTTAAACATACTAACTTGAGGGAATTGAATACTCGATTGATTGTTTGTGACATAATACTTTTAAGCGACTAATGTGTCTGTTCTAAACCACGCGCACACTTAGAATACACACATTAGTTTCTTTCATATCACAATATTATACAATTCACCTCACTTTAGTGTATTATACCTTCACTTTTCTTTTCATCAATTTTTATTTTAAGTGTTGCTTTGCTTAATTGCAGAGTTTTTTACACTGAGTATTTGATATGAAATTAATTAGCCATCTTATAGTTTAAATTGTTATATTATAAGACACTTATAATTTGAAGATAATTGATGAGCGAATTTGTTATTTGATTATGCTTATGTCTTCAATTATGATATCTTTGTGTTAGAATTTAGTCATCATACCTGCTTCACTTGTGTTTATGTTTTAAGATATTCTCTCTTTCATATTTTTCAAGATGAGTCATCATAAAAAATAAGGAAAGAATAAGAGAGCCAATCAATGAAATTGGGATGTGCACTAGTCATAATAGTCTCACCAGTTGAAGGTGGAAATTTGTAAAGTCTCTGTGACCCTTCCCTGATTATAGCGAGGCACAGTCGACCGTGCGAAATTCAAGTGTGGAGAAACTTAGAGCGGTATTTAATTGTAAAAATTTCTTTTTCCAAACACTATTTATTTTTGATATTATGCTTTTTAGACTTTTGATTGTTATTTGACTATCTAAAATTTGCTTTAGTTGTATTTTGTCATTTTGGTGTATATATAACTTAGAATTTCTTTTATTTTATTTTAGTTTACTTTCAATTTATTCAGGTTTGTAAATTATTTTTCTTTTTTTTTCTAATTTTTAGTTGTTGGATGATTGTACAGAATAGAACGAGTTGTAGGCTACTTGATAGAATAATAAGTTCTCAACAAAAAAATGATTTTAGTACATCCCATCAATTTGAGTTAGAGCTTTTTATTGAACTTGCTTGAGTAAAAAATTAAGGAACATAGACTGTAGCTTGAACACAATATAGTGAGACTTGAGCCTTCAATGAGTGGTTGCATATTTTTAATCACTAATTCATTCTTATATGTTATTTTATTCTCTCTTTATAATTGCAATCTTTAACTAGTTTGATTCTTGAAATTCAATATTTTTTGTATGTATGCATTTGAATAATTGAGGCCATTATTTTATACTAATCCACTTATTCAAATAGTCTTACCCTTTAATCTACTATTGTTAACTAAGTTGAGCTTTATTAATCTATTTGTTCTTAATTTTAGTACAATATTTTCTTAAGTAAAAAATCACAAATGTCCCAATTTGATTTTTTATTAGTTTAGACTAATAAATGTTGCATAATGTAAGTGTGGGAGGAAAAAAACATTGGTAAAAAAAAGGTGTTTTGATTGAAAACGTGAAAAATTGAAAAACACATATGCATTACATGGTTATAAGAATGTGCATTTACTCATAAAAAAAATTATATAATGTATAGTGTGTATGAAAAGTGAGTCATGGATAGTTAGATTTATGAAATAGGATCAAGTAGGTTATTGTATGTTAGGTGGAGGTTTAACCTAATCAATGATTTAAATTTGTTGTCCACTTGATTATATACATCCTCACCTTTATCCTAGCCTCATTATGACCCTTTAAAATTCTCATGATATTTGTATGCATGCATTGAATATTTGTGAATTATTAAAACAAGAACAAGTCTTAGAAAACAATGTTAGGAGAGAATTGAGTGGATCAACCCTATACAATAGAGCGATGAGAGAGTAAATGTAAGACCCCACATTTTTTTAAAATTAAATAGTAAGTTATTTATAATTTATTATATTTGTTGATAATTTTATTTAAAGAGAATTATTTTTCATAAAAGTAATTAAATTAAATTTTTATGATACTTTAAGTTTAAAATCTATTAGGATTTATAAAATTTTCTAAAATAATTGAGTATTTTTATATTAGGAATTTAAAATTTTAGTAATTAAAAATAATGAGAATTTTATATAATTTAAATTTGAATAATTGAAAGTTTTGATTCATTTTATAAACTAAAAGAAATTTTGTTTATTTATCTCTAATTTTAAATTAAAGTATTTAATTAAAAATAATTTGTAAGTTAAAAAAAAGTATTTCTAAAGTTAATTATATTAGATTGAATTTGATTTTTAATTAATACTCTACCTATACCCTAATTCCCAAATCAAAACCCTAAATCCCCAAAACACAACCCTAATCCTAATTTTCCTAAACTCTAGTTGTCTAACCAAACTCCATCTTCAACACAACACATATAGCACACCAACACAACACACGCGGGAAAAAAGAGAGATTTGACTGAGCAGAGGGGAAGAAGGAGAAGAAAAGGAGAAAGAGGGAGAAAGGGACGACACTGGCGCCGCTGGGCCTTGTTGCGCTGTTGCGTCGTCGCATCACCACCGAGCTGCGTCACTTCTGCCGCTGCCTTCTCCACACGCCGTCATCGAAGTCACTGTAGGGGGAGAGAGAGAGTTTCCGGCGTTGCCATTCGTCGTGCCAAGTCGTTCCCGTCGCGTCCTGCCACCGCCAAGGATTCCGTCGCTGTCAGATCTGTCACGTAACCGTTGATGGGCTTTGAAGGGAGAGACACACGATAAGGAGGAGTTGGAATCGCTTCTGAGGGACAGCCACTGTGTTGAGCTTCTGCCACCCTCAGGTCTGCCGTCTGGTCACCGGGTATTGCGCAGGTGTAGCCAGAATCATTGCCGTAGCTACCGCCGCTTCGTTCTTAGTTCTTTTCTTTGTGTGGTGAGTTGTTTTGCTCTAAACACTCTTTATCGCTATTTTGATATACTAGTGTAAAGCCTGTGTGTTGTGCGAATCGTATACATTATCTATTTTATTATATTTATGAATGATTTGTTTATAAAAAATTTAATACATATTTATGAGGAGTTAATTTACTTAGTATATAAATAGATTAATTAATTAATTTTTTTATTATATTGATGTTCAATCTCGTTAAAAAATGAACATATAAAATTTGATCTTATAGCATTCCTAAAACTAAGTGTACATTTACAAACATTTCTCAAACTTGACCCACAACTAAAAACATACTAAACCGACACCATAATTTTAAAACAGACACAAAATCACTAAATAGCGAAATTATACACACACACATAGATTTCATTCTTTCAATTCCTTTATCATGTGCTCCAAATGTCACATCTTTACAAACAACAAATAGAACCATATGTTAAAAAGAAATATGCAAATATTTTTTTAATACCACATGCCTTTGTTCCAAATTGAATGTGAACACTTATGCAGGACAATATTATTATCTCAACACATACTTTAAACATTGATAATAGTTAAAAAGACAAATCTCAACAATAAATAAAACTTTTCAAGTGCTTTTCCCTTTCTGGGGCTGTAATCAGTCTGGCAACAATCTGCGAGCACAGTCCATTCCTCTTGTCATTTAGCATAAAATACATGAAGTACAATCACAAATAAAAATACAGCCATTTTAACTTAGAAAGCCAAAGAAATTAAATAGTGATACACTCTACTTGCACTAATAAATAATCTAGACCCAGAGTTCAAGCATCCAATACCTTTTCCATAGAATCTTCATTTTTTTCTTTGTTAGGATGCAAATAGAACATCCTCTTGTCGTCTTGCTATCTTTCTATTTTTCTTGTTGCACTTGTGAAACCCAAGCAACTATGGAAAGTATATTACCTGTACACAATTGCTTTTGTGTTGAAATCAGATGTTTTTCACATATGAAAAAGAAAGATTGAAAGTCTGTAAGGTGATTAATTTGTCCAAAATACTTAAGGTTTAAAGACTACCTGAGTCCTCTACTTCCAAGTGAAATGTATGTAAAAATATAAATTTCAATGTTTATCTTTAGAAATTCCAATGCTACTAAATCTAAACAAATACATAGCAAAATTCATAGAATAATAACAAAAAAAAAGCGAGAAACTGAGGAGATAAAACTGACGTTCTTCAAAGACCTTAAATGATGAAGAATTTCTCTAAGCTTGACTAACAACAGCAACAACGATGCTAGAGAGGCTAATGCATGTTCAATTAGGTCACCCAATACACTATCATCAAATTTAAATGAGATTAAAAGCACTAACTCCACTCGCTGATTGAAGTCCTTGTTCACAACATTAATTTAAATCACCCTCAAACAATTATTGAATCAAAATGTAGAGATAAGACATAGTGAAAAAAGGAGGAAAAAAAAGTTGATTAATCTAAACACCAAATTACATAGAAGCGAACATTAGAACCGAATATCAGGAGTGAAATCATATGTCAAAGCACACCGCTAATTGTAGGATCTTAGAGCTCTATTTTTTTTACTGGTGTCATCAACTTGCTGCTAGCTGTTCCTTTTTCACTGATGGCAGAAACAACACTCGTTGCTACTACTGTTTTTTCTCTTTGTCGCTGCATCAACAGCCACTATTATCTCCAATTTATTGTTTTTATCTCTGCTGCTCTTTATAAAAAAATTCGGAGCCTCTTACAACATAACCACTCTATATTTTTTGACACTTGAAAATGAATCAAGAAAGAGAAAAAAAAAATATTTAAATGATAGATTTAAAATTTTGAAAATTTTTGGTTTGAAAATTTCCACTCAATAATTTTAACCGAACATTTTGATATTAAAGCTGGACAATTGTCACGGTTGAATTGAACACTTGCCATCATGTATTTAGTTTGGACACATGTTAAATTGAGTTCAAGTACTCTTTTTGTTGACGAAAATGTGAGTGGAATCTTCTGAACACTCTAAATGGAAAAAAACAATGCTCAAGCAACTTCAATTTTGGTTACGTATCTCTTGGAAGATAAAAAAAATGGTATCAAAAGTGCAACCAAAGTAAGATAATAAAATTAAATACAATATTTGAAAAGAAAGGTGTCAAGAGCAACATAAAAGATATTGTTTCAGTTTTTTGGTACATTCTTAAGCAATAAAGCAATGTTTATATTAATATTTTTGAAAAGTTGAAATATACATTAGAACCACTCTATGGAAGAGTTGGCACTTCAGCTATCTGAGCAATCAATGATAAACCAATTTTATCTCTTGCCTTAAGATATAGTTATAGCTCCGCCTTCTCTTTGGAATTTAAGAATTTTTTAAGATTTTTTTCTAATTTTAGGTTTTAATTTTGTTTAATTATATTTAATTTATAATTTTTTGTTTTGCTATTCTAAGTTCTTAGAAGTTTATGTTATTTCCTCTATTATGTTATTTTAAATTTATAAACTCTGTTGAATCCTTAATTTTTTTAATGAATTTAATGTTTTATGCTTTATTTTTACTTACCTGAATTGTTATTGTCAATTTTTTGTATTGGATAATTGTAGATTTTATTATTCTTACAATTTATAAAACTTTGTTTATATGTTTTTTAAGTGTTTAATAAAATGATTTACTTGATTATGGAGTAGAATTTTTCTTTTTGGCTTGAGATTGAAAATTTAGGTGACCTTGAGTTATTAATGTCCAAGTTAATTGATAATTTAGAGATGTTAATTAATCTTATCTAATGTTAATCTTTTACTAATTCAATTAGTAAGTTAGTTAAGACTTGTGAATTATGATTAATTAAGTCTAATTGACTTTTTTCAACTTGTAGAAGTTGACGAATTGTGTTTACTCTTTGTAATTATCATATTATAGTTAGTCAAAGATAATAATCTTTAACCCTCAACTTTCGTCAAAATCTTTTTAGCATTTGAATTTACTTTTATTTTCAAGTTAATTATGTTAATTGTTCTTAGTTTAATTTTTTTTATCATTTAGATATTATTTGTTTTTTAATTTTTTTTATTTATATTTCCGTTAATTGTGATTTAGACCCTTTTTTTTATAGTCAAGAATTCAGCACTCGATTATGATTTTTGGGAGAAGAATTTAGAATTAAAACTTCGATATTTATAACATCTTTTACTTAATTTTAATGAGCGTTGAATTCGAACTACGACAAATCTTGAACTTTAAACTTATGAATTTACTAAATGGGTATTTAGCGCTCGTCAAACATTCAGAATATTATCTCTTCAGTAATTATTTAAGCACCAACATTTATTTTTATAATTAGATTGAATTGTAGACTATTATTTATGATTTATTTACTCTTTGTCTATATTTAAGTTTAAATAACATTTAAAATATAATGAACACTAAGAACATTTTTAATGGAATATTTTTAAAATATTATTTTTAATATTTTGAAGAAATAAATTAATTTAAAATTAAAATATAAAAAATATAAAATTTTAATTGAATTGAAACTAAATATTGAAAAAATAAGTTTTATTTTTAATTTTAAATTATTATATTAAAGATGTTCTAAGGTAGAAATAACACCTTACGCTTAGAAGAGTATTTTTGCTAAGAAGAGAAGTGCATATTAGAAATGGAAAAGTAAAGCATAGAGAGGCGAATATGATTCAAAATAGGATTTAATATATAAGTTTTAGTCAAACCAAATATTATGATACAACGCATCTGGCTCTACTGTTAACTATTAACCGATAATGCAATGTATATTAGGGTAGCTACTTATAGCCTTTAATTAAAAAGCCACCATGTAAAGCAGAGAGTAAAATAAACGAGTTATTATATCAGGTTAGTGCATGAACGTCACGTAGGAAAATATTAAGGGTAGATAATTTATTATTTATATTAGTTTTAAAATTTTTTTATTAATCATATTAATTCTTAAAAAATATAATTATAAATTAAATCAATGATTTGATTTAATTTCATAAACTTATCATACTAATATCAATTAAAATATGTGTTGTAATATCACTTAACGTTCCACATTAATAAATTTTGGTGTCGTCAACAAAAAAAAAATAAAAGAAGGACTAACTTGATTAATTTAAAATTTTTAAAAGACGAATTTGATTAATAAAATTTTTTAAAGATTAATTTAAAAAATAAAAATTTTAACTGATGAATTTAAATATTAACCCTCAAAAGATAATAATACTGTTCCCATTTTTAATAATATTATTCCATACATAATTTATATATTTACATAAATTAATATAAAAAATAATATTATCAAAATAGAAATAAAAATACATGTCTTAATACATAATAAGAGAAATTATTATTTTGAATCTTAAATGATTATATACTGGATATGTGATATTTATTTGAACATTTATTAACTTTTATGAATTCACTATACGTGTTTATTTTGTTTATTTTTTAAAACTAAATCAATTATCAGAATGTTTTTTTAAAAGAATGTTAATATATATCTTTTAGTTATAAGAAACTAAATTAATATAACAAATATTTTGAGGATCAAAACAACAAGATGTTTATAATCTAGATTCTAGAAAACCACGCAATCTAT
>NC_029780.3:99217792-99219292 GCF_000817695.3 Arachis duranensis
CTATATTGACTTATTGAGCCTCTTTCAGTCATTTGGAAAAATTTTGTTAATGAAGGAAATAGTGCATTGGTCAAATCATGTAAATTGAACCAAGACTCAATGTGTCATTAAGTGGCATCTAGCAATGAGAATCTCCTCGGAGGAATGGTTAAGAATCCTTTTTACAGAACGAAACAGACTATAATGTGTGGTTGATGTTCCGAATGTGACCCGCAAGTCCAATCCGGCGCGGCCCAAATGGGATTAATCACTCCCAAAAGGTCGTCTCCTCAGACTCCGGACACTATATCCATAATCATTTTTTGAAATTTGAAAAGTAAAACTCTAACATCTCTTTAGAAAGTGTTCTTGCTTGGGAACAAGTCGACTCACGTGACGAACGATTGCCCAGCTATTTTTTGGAGGTTGAATTATCAATTCTTTTAATCCGAACTTTTCTTTTGATGAGGAGTGAAGTTGTGAGCAATGAAGAGGGGGAGGAGTGCACCTACAAAAGCACTCCAATGCTTAAGTCAGTATTTTATACTGAAAACTTGTCCAAAGAAGATACTTTACCTTGCTTTTGTACGGTGAGCTCTTCGTCAGTTACGGTTCAAACATTTATGTTGGTTTGAAGGGTGTTGGTAACGTATCTGATCATTGTACCGTTTGGTCGGTGGTTACGATTGAAGCATTATTCGGTTGAGTTATAGCTCATAAAATCGAGCTGTAACGTATGAAACCGAGTTATAACTCGTATTTGTAGCTGCCATATCATAGCCCCAAGTTTAGCTTGAGGAGAGTTTTTAATGAAACATGTTGAGCTTCTTGATGAGTTATAACTCGGTTGGATGAGTTAGTCACGGAACCCCCAGTTCAACTTACTTTATTAAAAAATGTATTTGTTAAAAACGTGGGGGGTCGTGTCCGCATTTTACTGAGGAGAGAAAAAAAACTTTGAAATAATTAAAATTTTTTTACCTTTCCAATGCAAGCAGCGCCGTTTGATGTGATTGAGGCAACAGTTGCAGCATTTGGAACGGTCCTTGTTATGTGATTAATTGGATGGTTGGGTTCCAATTTGTGGCTTTAATTTGATTACATTTGACGTTTGGTTTTGCTCTTTTGAAAACAGAATGAGTAAAAGAGATATGCATGTTCTTTCTTCTATCTATTAGTTATCATTTCCTGCTTCTTCCCTTTGGTTTTCTTTCTGTGTTTGTTCGTGGGGTTTGAGAAGGAGAAAAAAGGTAAGATTGACTGGTCCTATGACTGGGTGAGTGATGATGTGAAGTCTCAAATGTCTCTGTTTGGTGATGAGGCAGCTGTTAAAGAGGTAGATGTGTCTAAGATTGTTAGAATTGGGTCTGGAGTGCAAGTGGAGTTATTACCATGTAGTAATGATGATAGGGTTTATCATAGGGGGGCAGGGGTTCGAATACTTCTACATGCATATTTGTGTTCTAGAAGATCTTAGGGTGAGGTTGCCTTTCACAGCCGTTGAGTGTCAACTTTTAAAGC
>NC_029780.3:99219392-99219580 GCF_000817695.3 Arachis duranensis
CTCTGAAAGGTTGCAGGAGCATTACACAGACCAAAAGGCATCCTCCTGTAGGCAAAAACGCCAGAAGGGCAAGTAAATGCTGTTTTCTCTTGGTCCTGAGGATCTACTGCAATTTGGTTGTAACCTGAATAGCCATCCAAAAAGCAGTAGTATTCATGACCTGCTAGTCTCTCTAGCATCTGGTCTAT
>NC_029780.3:99219720-99220739 GCF_000817695.3 Arachis duranensis
GGAACCAGTTCATTTTTTTCATTATGAACCACTGTCATGCCTCCCTTTTTGGGGACAACTTGGACAGGGCTCACCCAGGGGTTGTCAGAAATAGGATAAATAATCCCAGCCTCCAGTAATTTAGTGACCTCTTTCTGCACCACCTCCTTCATGGCTGGATTTAGCCTCCTTTGTGGTTGGACCACTGGTTTGGCATTATCCTCCAACAGGATCTTGTGCATGCATCTAGCTGGGTTAATGCCCTTAAGGTCACTTATGGACCACCCAAGAGCTGTCTTGTGTGTCCTTAGCACTTGAATCAGTGCTTCCTCTTCCTGTGGATTTAAAGCAGAGCTTATAATCACTGGAAAAGTTTCACCCTCTTCCAGAAATGCATATTTCAGGGATGGTGGTAGTGGTTTGAGTTCAGGTTTGGGAGGCTTATCCTCCTCCTGAGGAATTTTCGAAAATTCCTTTGTTTCCTCTAGTTCTTCTTGATCAGGTTGAGCATCCTTGAAGATGTCCTCAAGCTCTGACTCTAGGCTTTCAGTCATTTTGATCTCTTCTACCAGAGAGTCAATAATGTCAGCGCCCATGCAGTCATTTGGTGTGTCTGGGTGCTGCATAGCTTTTACAGCATTCAACTTGAACTCATCCTCATTGACTCTCAGGGTTACTTCTCCTTTTTGCACATCAATGAGAGTTCGTCCAGTTGCTAGGAAAGGTCTTCCTAGAATGAGAGTTGCACTCTTGTGCTCCTCCATTTCCAGCACCACAAAGTCAGTTGGAAAGGCAAATGGCCCAACCTTGACAATCATATCCTCTATTATGCCTGATGGATTTTTAATGGAGCCATCAGCAAGTTGGAGGCATATCCGGGTTTGTTTGACTTCTCCAGTCAACCTAAGCTTTCTGATAGTGGATGCAGGTATTAGATTGATGCTTGCCCCAAGATCACATAGAGCTGTCTTGGTGCAAGCACCTTCTAATGTGCATGGTATCATAAAGCTTCCTGGATCTTGAAGCTTTTCTGGTAAGCT
>NC_029780.3:99220918-99221493 GCF_000817695.3 Arachis duranensis
TATTTGCTCAAGTGCCTCTGCAAACGGAATCTTTATTTCAAGAGTCCTTAGATAGTCTGCAAAGCGGGCAAATTGCTTATCCTGTTCCGCTTGGCGGAGTTTTTGAGGATAAGGCATTTTGGCTTTATATTCTTCAACCTTAGATGCTGTAGGTTTATTCCTTACAGAAGTGGTTGAAGAAGCGTTGTTAGAGGGGTTACTGTCAGCACTCTCAGGTGTCTGATCCTCCCTTGGTGTCTGAACGCCAGGATTGGGTGGAAAATGGGCGTTTAACGCCAACTTTTCCCCCTTTTCTGGCATTTGAACGCCAGAACTGGGCAGGGAATGGGCGTTTAACGCCAGCTTTCCCTCCCTTTCTGGCGTTTGAACGCCAAAAGTGTTCCTCTCTGGGCTCTTACTGTCCTAAGAGGGATTTTGAACAGTGGCTTAGTTGTCCTCTGTCAATTGTTCCTTATTTGGCTTTTTGCTCTTTTGAGCAGTGTTATTCAGTGTCTTCCCACTCCTCAGTTGAACTGCTTGACATTCCTCTGTTATCTGTTTAGATATTTGCTGTTTTGCTTGATTCAACTGCAGTT
>NC_029780.3:99223253-99223783 GCF_000817695.3 Arachis duranensis
AATTGCATTAATCCATCAAGACACAGCAGAGCTCCTCACCCCCAACCATGGGGTTTAGAGACTCATGCCGTGGAAGGTACACAAAGAAACGTGTAAAGTGTCATGAGATACAGATACAATGTCAAAAGATCCTATTAATAGTGGACTAGTGGCCTAGGGTATACAGAAATGAGTAAATGACGTAAAAATCCACTTATGGGTCCACTTAGTGTGTGCTTGGGCTGGGCAATGAAGCATTTTCATGTAGAGACCTTTTATGGAGTTAAACGCCAGCTTTTATGCCAGTTTGGGCGTTTAACTCCAAGTTTCATGCCAGTTCCAGCGTTAAACGCTGGAAATTCTGAGGCTGATTTGCCACGCCGGTTTGGGCCATCAAATCTTGGGCAAAATATGGACTATTATACATTGCTGGAAAGCCCAGGATGTCTACTTTTCATCGCCGTTGAGAGCGCGCCAATTGGGCTTCTGTAGCTCCAGAAAATCCACTTCGAGTGCAGGGAGGTCAGAATCCAACAGCATCTGCAGTCCTT
>NC_029780.3:99223933-99236028 GCF_000817695.3 Arachis duranensis
ATAAAAATATACTAAAAACTAACTAGATCATACCAAAAACATACTAAAAACAATGCCAAAAAGCGTATAAATTATCCGCTCATCAAGAACCATCTGTAGACTTGTTCTTTTTCCTTTTTCATGCTAAAGGAGTTTGGAAGGGGGGATGGATTAATCTGAATAGTACTCCTGGGTTTGGTATCTTCAAACTCTATAAGTCCTCTTTTAAGGATTTTAAAGAGATGTATCTGAAAGTTAGGAGTGTGGAAAAAGAGTATCCGTTTTATATGGATGAATATTTGTCTGAGAGGTTTCCATTGTGGTGGTGCTCGAAACCTCAGAACATCCTCGAGGCCGAAGTTATTAGTCTGAGGAATGTTTGTATAATTGAGTTTCTGGTGGAGGGTATTGATCGGAAAGACCTAATTTCAATGTATGAATTGCTAAAGTGGGAGGAAAAAAGAGAGGCTGTGATAGACTATATGAGTGAGTTGGTGTGTTATCTCTTTTTGTTTGTCTGTTTTGAAAATGCTATTCATCTGCAGTTGTTTTGTTTGATTTTCAGGGAGTAAATATCCTATCGTGTCGGCTGCTTCTCTGAGGTCTCGTTTTAAAAATAAAAACTTGGAAAAGAAGTTTTATCGTCAAATAAGGAGAAAATCATTGTGGCTGCAGAAGTTAGTCAGCCCGTCTCGCGACGGAGGAAGGTTATACTGAAGAAAGAAAAAGTGATGTTGTGGATTTGTCTGAGGAGTCCAGCCAGAAGGAGAATGATGTTTCTCTAGAAGAAATTCATGAGTTTATGTCGAATAAGAGGAAACTACATGAAGTGTCTGAGCATAGTGATGGCTTGTCGGTCTGGGGGAGGGACTTTCCGTACATGGCTGTGGCGGACAATGTTTGTCAATCATCGGCCGACGTGTCCTGGCGAACGAAGTTGGAGAAATTGCTATAAGGCAATATATGCAGGTAATGTTAGAAAACAGACTATTTTTATTGAAATGGTGTATATGTCGCTATTCTCTTTTTTTATTTTGGATATCTTATAGGTAGCTGGTTTGCGAATGGAGAGTTAGGGTCGTAGCCAGGAATTGAAGCATAAGAGGTTAGGGGTGCAGAAGGAGGACTTTGGTTTGTTGAAGGATGAGTTGGCTCAGAGTAAGAATACAGTTGCTGAGCTACAATCCAAGTTAAGTGAGGTTGAGAAACAGTTAAAAGAAACAAAGGATAACTATGCTAAGGATGTGGAGGATTTGAAGAAAAAGGAAGCTGATTTGGAAAGTATGGAAACTCGACTGATTGAAGTAACAACTCAACTGAAAGAAATGAAAAAGAAAAGGCAAAATGAGATTTTAGATTCATTTGTGGAGGGTTTCGAAAGGACGTCCATTCACGTGAAGTTTCTGGCGCCTGGAGTGGGTTTGTCTGAGATGGATTTTAGAAAGATTGTCCAAGATGGGAAGCTAGTCGATGATGATGGTGTTGCCGAGGATGAAGCCAAAAATACTTAGCACCTTTCTAAAAATGTACTTGTTTTTTGTTGAATTTGTAGTACTCTGTTTGTGTAGAGGTTTTTAAACTTTTGAAGATGTTTTGTGTTACTACAGCCTGAAAGGGCAATATAGTTTGATTATAATGATGGACTGATTACTTTACTGATAGGCTATTTGGTTGATGTTTGTTTAGAGGATATCTTTTTACCTCATCATTTTTTAAGGTGTTAGGAACACGTTTGACTAATTGGTAGGAATTTCTGTTTACGCTATTCTTTGTTTGTTTAATGAATAGATTGCCGACCATGGGCAAGTTGGAGTTTGTGTAAGCAAAAGCGCTT
Organism: Arachis duranensis; assembly: GCF_000817695.3. Lineage (NCBI taxonomy): Eukaryota > Viridiplantae > Streptophyta > Magnoliopsida > Fabales > Fabaceae > Arachis > Arachis duranensis. The sequence continues at coordinate 99,225,747 of NC_029780.3, forward strand.
GTTGTGTGAATTGAGATGAAATTGATAAAAAATAAACTCGGGAGATAGTTAATATATAATTAAAATAAACGTATGATTCAATTAATTGGTAAACCTTTGGTTACAAAGGTGCAGGTAGGCTAGCCTCGTTAAAACCTCTCCAAGCAAAACCCTTTTGGAAAAATCTTGGCAGTAGGAAAAAGAGTACAAGCCTGTCCTTGACTTTCAACTATAGAACTTTTTTAAGGAGAAAACATTCTAGGTGTTAGGTAAAGTTATACCATTTATTGATTCTAGTTTGTTTGCTCCATTGCCGAGGACTTCTTTAATTCGATATGGACCGTCCCAATTTGTGACAAGTTTTCCATGTGCTGATGGCTTCCGAGCAGTTTCTGTCTTTTGAAGCACTAAGTCTGCTTTTTGGAATGATCGGCTTTTCACCGACTTATTGTGTCGCTGAGCTATAGCTTGTTGTGCCGCACGTTGGCAGAGTGTTGCGATATTCCTGATTTCCTCGATGATATCTAACTCGGCTTATCGAGCTTCGTCGTGGTCAGTAACTTGAGTTCTGATGAAATTTTGTGAAATCTCTAGTGGTATCATCGCCTCAGACCGGTATACAAGTCGGAATGGGGTCTCTTTTGTTGATGATTGTGGTGTAGTATTATTTCCCCAAAGAATTTCTGGTATAAGCTTGGCCTAAAGTCCTTTAGCATCATCTAACTTCTTCTTTAGGGCATGCAATACCACCTTATTTGCTGCTTCTGCCAATCCATTCGTTTAAGGATGTTCAACGGAGGCGAAGTGGTGTTTGATTTTAAGATTCTGCAAAAAAGATGTAAAATTCTGATAGACAAACTGGCGACCATTGTTAGTAATGATATGCCGAGGAATGCCAAAACGGCAAATAATATTTTTCCAGACGAAAGAGATCATTTGCTATGATGCAATCTTAGCTAAAGGTTGGGCTTCAACCCATTTTGAAAAATAATCAATTACAATGACGAGAAATTTTACCTGTCCCAGTACCATTGGGAATGTACCGAGGATATCGAGCCTCTAGTGGTTGAAAGGCCAACTGACGTCGGAGGATTTTCAAAGCTAAACTTCGAGCTCCAATGTGTGTTCCGCAGATTCCCTTGTGAGCTTCAGATAGTGCTATTTTTGCTTTAGTTTTGGTAAGGCATTTCAATAATGGGCGAGTGTATCCTCGCCTATATAAAGATCTGTTGAGTAATGTAAAAAAGGACGCTTGTCGTCGAAACTTCTTTGCATTTTCGACACTGTCTGGTATATCACCTATTTGTAAATAATGTATAAAGGAGCTTTGCCAATCCTATTCCTGTGTGATACTCAAAACATTTGTTAGAGTAACACTTGGAGTGGTTATAGTGGATTGATGTAATATAGATAGATCAGATTGTGTACTACCGAGTTTAGATAAGATGTCAGCCCTATGGTTTTGATCTCGTCGTATATGCTGTCTTTCGAACTTTATAAATTTTGAACTTAAATGTTTTACTAACAATAAGTACTTAGAAAGCAGAGGATCTTTTACCTGAAAAAGGTCGTTTACCTGCTGTACTACCAATAGGGAATCGCAGTATACCTTTATGGCTGATATATGAAGATCTAAATAAATTCGGAGTCCGGCCACCAGCGCTTCATATTCTAATTGGTTATTGTTGGCTTTAAAGGATAGATGAAGTGAATGTTACAGCATGAAACCATTGTCGCCCTCAATCCAGATTCCTGCGCCACACCCTTGAGTGTTTGATGAACCATCGACATACAATGCCTATTGCACTGTATGGTCATCTTCGGTTGGGATCGTCAGTTCTGCTATGAAATCGGCAAGGAATTCAGACTTGATCGAACGTCGTGCTTGGTATCTGATGTCAAACTCAGACAATTCGACCGACCACTTAACAAGTCGGCCTGCAATTTTTAGTTTATGCAACACCTGGAGTAATGGGTGGTTGGTCCGAACATGAATGACATGGCTCTGGAAATAAGGTCAGAGCCTTCTTGCTGAAAATATTAATGCTAACGCCAGTTTTTCTATCCTCGGATAGTTGATTTTAGCATGTTGGAGGGTTTTCCTGACGAAATATACTGGATGTTGAACTTTGTTGCTTTCTGTAACAAGAGCAGAGTTTATCGCCCAGTCAGTAACTGACAAGTATAAGAATAATTCTTCCCCTTATAAGAGCTTTTGTAAAATTAGTGGTTGCGAGAGAGTTGTTTTTAGAGTATTAAAGGCTCTTTCGCAATCGTCATTCCACTAAAAGGTGTTTTTCTTAAGTGTTTGAAAAAAAGGAATAGATTTTGATGCTAAACATAGGACGAATCTCGATAGTGCAGCAAGTCTTCTTGTTAGGCGTTGCACTTCCTTTATCGTCTTTGGGCTCGTCATTTCCAGTACTGCTCGGCATTTATCTGGGTTGACCTCAATACCCCTGCTAGTTAGTAGAAAACCCAAAAATTTACCACATTGAATGGCAAAGGCGCATTTTTCAGGGTTTAGGCGCATGTTGTAATGTTGTATCTGACTGAATATTTCTGTTATGTCGTCCATATGGTTATTGCCAACCTTTGTCTTGGCGACCATGTCATCAACGTAAACTTCCATATTTGTATCGATCTGGTTGGCGAAGACTTTGTCCATAAGACGCTGATAAGTTGCCCCTGCATTCTTTAGTCCAAAGGTATAACTTTATAACAATAATTACCGAATTCAGTGATAAATGCCATTTTACTTTGATCAGAAGGGTGCATAAGGATTTGATTGTAACCAGAATAGGCGTCCATGAAACTTAAGGTGGCATAACCAGAAGCGTTATCCACCAAAGAATCTATGAACAACAAAAGGGTAAGAATCTTTCGGGCATGCCTTGTTTAAGTCAGTGAAGTCGATGCACATGCGCCACTTATTTGTATCCTTACCATTACAACATTGGCGAGCCAGGTAGTGAATATGATTTCTCTAATAAAGTCGGCGTTGATTAGCTTTTGAGTTTCTTCTAATGGCGCCTTCTTCTTTTCGTCTCCGAGGTTTCTCTTTTTCTGCTGCACTGGTCGTGCGGAAGGGTTGATTTCCAATCTATGGGCAATGATTTTTGGATCGATGCCTGGCATATCAGAAGGTTTCCATGCGAAAAGATCGGCTTGCTCTTGTAGTAAAGCTTGTACTGTTTTCAGTTCTTCCGTGCTTATTGATGTACCTACATAGGTGTATTTATTAGAATCATTATTGAAATATACTTTTTGTAACTCATCTGTTGGCGTAGGTCGTTTGAGAAATTTGGCTCTGTGGTCTAGATCGGCGTGTGCCGAGTTGTTGTTGGAAAGGTGGACATTGTTGACCTAAGCTTGTTTTGAATGGTTTGGCAGCCTCATGCTCATGTTGTAGCACTGTCATGCTTTTTTTTTCTGCATGGATAGTTGCAATTTGTTCGTCCTGCACAAGAAACTTAATGTAGAGATGAACTGTAGATACAATTATGCCGAACTTGTTTAAAAAAGGTTGGCCAAGTATAAGATTATAGGGACTAGAATAATCTACTACTAAATATTGAATATCATATGTTTTGGAAAGTGGATGTTCACCCAGTGTGGTTTGCAACCACATTGATCCCAATATGGGACTCGTTCACCTGAGAAGCCGACCAAGTCTCTACGCATTGGTTAGAGGATGTTGTCGCTGAGCTTCATCTTTTGAAAGGTGGAATAAAATAGAACATCGGCGCTACTCCCCGAATCCAGGAGTACCTTCCTCACCAGGAGATCTCCTAATTGAAGAGAGATGACTACAGGGTCATCCATATTTTGGATATTGCAATCAAAATCAGCTCGTGTAAATGTCATTTGTGGAAATTGGGGCACAATTTGGGGTTCATACTATAGTCCATCCACCGAATATATTGCTCAGAAAGATCGTTTTTTGGCCGAGTTTGATGATCCTCCACTGCCATATCCTCCTGAGATACAATTGATTATACCTCGAGGTTGTTCATATTGGCTTGAGGATGCCTTCTCCTTTCCTCGGTTTTGTTGTTCGGACGAAGTATTGCTTGTGGAAGATGGTGTACGCCTCTATATGTGACCTCCTATGTATTTGTCAAGGTGACCTTGCCGAGCTAGCCATTATAAGAGGTCTTTTGCCACTACACATTCGTCAGTGGTGTGGCCATGCTTTTGGTGAAAAGCGCAATATTTGGATTTGTCCACATTCTTGGTATCTTGATACGTACCGGCGTTCCTTGGTGGCTTGATCAATTTTGGGTTCAGAATCTCTTTGATTATGTTCTCTCGCTTCATATTGAACTGCGTGTAAGAATCAAATCGAGGGGTTATTTTGAAATTTCTCTTACTATTTTGCGTCTTATCGTCGTCTCGGTAGTATGCTTTGTCGGACTTCCGAGCTTGTCTAAGCTCCTCGATATCAATTTGTCCCTTGGCCTTTTCACGAAACTCGGCAAGGGTTTTTGGCTTGGCTACCGCAATGGTCTCTTGGAAATTTTCTGGCCGAAATCCGCTCTTGATGGCATGCAGATGGACCTCGGGGTGGAGGTCTGGTATGCTTATTGCGACCTTCGTGAACCTAGTCATATAGTCTTTCAAGCTCTCATTCTGTTTCTGCTTGATTGTATTCAGATAATCTGAATCATGCAGATAAATTGCAGATCCAGCGAAATGATCTTCAAATAGTTTGGCCAGCTCCTGAAATTGCGAGATAGAACCTGCAGGCAAAGCACAAAGCCAGTCAAGTGCAGGACCGTCTAAATAATTCAGAAAACAACGGCATAAAATAGGATCAGATGCACCGTTAACGATCATTATTGTTCGGAATTTCTTGAGGAACTTCTTTGGGTCTCCGAGCTCGTCATAAGGGGTGAGGGTCATTGGTAAGGTGAATCTTTGTGGTAGTTTGAAGTTCATCACATCTGGTGTAAATGGTCCCACAGAATTGTCGGGCTTCCTCATTTCACGGCTCAACCCGAATAGTTTTAGAAACATGAGAGGGGTGATGAGAGGATTTTTGCGCGGTCTAAAAATTTACAAATAAATCCTCATTGCAAGTATAGCTTCTAGACCAACAAGAATCCCTTCGTGCAAAAGTTTTGGTTGTCACAAGTAACAAACCCCTAATAAAATTGATAACCGAAGTCTTTAAACCTCGGGTCGTCTCTCAAGGAATTGCAGGGAGGTGTTCTTATTATTGGTTATGCAAATCATGTGAATTGGGGTTTTAGATTGAGAAATAAGAAGAGAAAATTGCAAAGAAAATAATTAATAACAATAAAAAGCCTTGACTAGGAGAAGATTAATCGGAAGTTCTATCCTTGTTAGAATCTCTTAAGAGTAATAGTAAAAGGTTGTTGTTATTACTTAGTTAACCCTTACCGAATAAGGAAAAGTCAAGTTGAGAACCAACTTCTATTCACCAGTCCTAATCCTTTCCCTTGGGAAGGAATAGCGTTAGAAATTAGAGAGCCAGCCAACAACTTCCAATTACAATTTAACTCTTGAGTCTTCCAACTCAAGGGTCTCCTATTAATCAACTCCAAAATCAAGTTGAAAATCTACTCTACTAACATGGATGCCATTTTCATATCTATGTAATTTGGAATTAAATTAGGAGCAATTAAACAAATAGTAAATTTAAATGGAAATGTACTATGGAATAAATGAAAATATAAGAATCCTAAATTAAAGGAACATTGAACCTGGAATCTGAGAAGAAAATAGATCTGAAACTGAGAGAAATCCTAAATCCTAAAACCTAGAGAGAGGAGAGAGCCTCTCTCTCTACAAACTACATATAAAACATAAAATTGTGAGTAAACAGTAGTGTATGAATTTTTTTCTTGATTCCCCCACTTTGTAGCCTCTAATCTGTGTTTTCTGGGCCAAAAACTGGGTCAAAAACTGGCCCAAAATTGCCCTCAGCGATTTTTGTTAATTCTGCAGATCGCACATGTCATGCGTACGCGTCAGTCATGTGTACGCGTTGTTTGGCGTTTTTTTCTTTGTCACCCATACGCGTCAGTCACACGTACGCGTTCCTGGTGTTTTGCGCTTGGCACGCGTCCGCGTCGTCCATGCGTCTGCGTCGCTGCCATTTTCTTCAAAACTTCATTTTCGCGCATTCCTTCCACTTTTGCATGTTTCCTTTCTGTCCTCTAAGCCATTCCTGTCCTATAAAGCCTGAAAATACTTAACACATGGATTACGGCATCGAATGGTGATAAAAGATAATTAAAATTAACAGTTTTAAGGTCCAAGAAACATGTTTTCACATATATCAAAGAATAAGGAAGGAAAATGTAAAACATGCAATTTACATGAATAAGTGTGAGATTAGTGGATAAAATCCACTCAATTAAGGACAAGATGTACCACAAAATAGTGGTGCATCAAGGGGTTAGAGTGGTGTTCCTCGTCCTCTAGTTGCGGTTAACGAGCATTGTTATTTTTGATCCGGGCATTGTTCAATCTGGCGATTTGGGTAGCCATTCTTTGATTCTCTTCCGCCATACGCTGGTTGGCCTGTTGTAGCTCGGTTACCATCCGAAGGAGTTCAGACAGGGAAGGAGGTGGTACATTAGCCATGGATACAGGTGAAGGTAATGGGACTAAAAGAGAAAAGATCTATCTTCCCGGTCCCACGGTGGGCGCCAATTGTTCTTGCTTGGGGAACAAGCTGGCTCTCATGACGAAAGATTGCCTAGCTATTTCCTTGGAGGCTGAATTGTCAATCCTTCTAATTCCGAGCTTTTCCTTTGAGGAGGCGTGAGGTTGTAAGCAATGAAGAGGGGAGGAGTGTACCTGCAAAGGCACTCCAATGCTTAAGTCAGTATTGTGTATTGAAAACTTGTCCGAAGAAGATCTTTACCTTGCTTTTGTATGGTGAGCTCTTAGTCAGTTACGGTTCGAGCATTTATGTCGATTTGGAGGGTATTGGTAATGTATCCAATCATTGTACCGTTTGGTCGGCGGTTACGATTGAAGCATTATTTGGTTGAGTTATAGCTCATAAAAACCGAGCTGTAACATATGATACCGAGTTATAACTTGTATTTGTAACTGCCATATGAGAAAGATAAGTTTATACATTCTATAAAACTGGAAGCCCACTGCTCCTCTTAGGTATGAACAACTCTACTTTAGAATACTGATCTCTTACTTCTCTAATTTGGGCATTGCAGTGTTATTGTATGTATTACTTATACGTTGTTTCCAAAATTTGTTTAACCTAGTCGCCTGGCTGAATAGGTCCCCGGCAACCATCTATCAACAGATCAGGTAATCCTTTGGACCCGGTTGAACATTGGCATCATTTGTTGATTATAGGCTACATGGTCGGCGACTCCGAAAAGCCTCCCTTGACCAAGCCAAAATCAAACCACCACCAAAACCTAAATCAACACACCCAAATCAAGAACTGAAAAGAACGGGCCGCGGGGCCATGGAAGGGTAGCTAGTATGATCCACACAAAAGTAACCTCTTGCGCAACCGAGACAACAATCATATGAAGATGAACGATGGTCAAATGGCAGCAAGTCATTTGGCGGCTGAGGCGAGAATACGAACCACATAATCCAAGATCTTCGACATCGATTCCAAACTATGGAAGGAAGAATTGCCACCAATGAGCACTATTAGCCAGAACACACAAGCGAGGGGGTCTCACAGACAGCATTCCAAAAACACCCGAGAGCATGATCTCTAAACAAACGCCATGAAAGACGAAAAGATTGAAACTCTTCCTGAGAAACCAAAAACCCTAAATCCTAAACTCGAAACGGTAATAATAAAAAATCTCAAAGGGACCCCAAATGAAATAGGAATGAGCATGCAGTGATAGGAGCAGCCCCTTCACTGAAAAAATCCTGAAAGTCAGACTGTCGAAAAACTTTGACAAACTGATTGAAATGAAATATGATGGCACCAAGGATCCTCAAGAACACATAACCACATTTAAGGCAAGGATGAATCTCGAAGGAGCACGGACATTGTCTGGTGTTGCGCTTTCCCGATAACCCCATCCAGAGTAGCCATCAAATGGTCTAACGCGTTACCAAAAGTCTTGATCACATGCTTTAACAACATATCAAAAATGTTTTTAGCACAATTCACCACACAGATTGCCAAAGCTAAGCACCCAATCAACTTGCTAGGAATCATCTAATGACTCGATGAGCCAACAAGGAGATACTTAGATAGATTCAACAATGAATGCCTAGAAATCGACGGATTAACAGATTCGAGCGCAAGTCTCTGTTTGACCAACAGGCTGATGAAAGGAAGCATTTAATGACAAAACCAGTCTGGACAATACAAGAAATTCAGAGCATAGCTCAGAAATACATCAATGATGAAAAGGTTAGCCAAGTCATGAATGCTAATAAATGGCAACACAACAATACGGCACTGGTGCACGAAATTGCAATCACACTTTTGCAATACCGCACAACTAACCAGCAAGTGCACTGGGTCGTCCAAGTAATACCTTACGTGAGTAAGGGTCGATCCCACGGAGATTGTCGGCTTGAAGCAAGCTATGGTTATCTTGTAAATCTTAGTTAGGATATCAGAAATTATCAGGATTGATTGTGAAAAGTAAAAGAACATGAAATAAGTACTTGTTTTGCAGTGATAGAGAATAGGTTGAGGTTTTGGAGATGCTCCATCTTCTGAATCTCTGCTTTCCTACTGTCTTCTTCTTCAAACACGCAAGGCTCCTTCCATGGCAAGCTGTATGCAAGGGTTTCACCGTTGTCAGTGGCTACCTCTCATCCTCTCAGTGGAAATGTTCAACGCACCCTGTCACGGCACGGCTATCCATCTGTCGGTTCTCAATCAGGCCGGAATAGAATCCAATGATTCTTTTGCGTCTGTCACTAACGCCCCGCCTTCAGGAGTTTGAAGCTCGTCACAGTCATTCAATCATTGAATCCTACTCAGAATACCACAGACAAGGGTTAGACCTACAGCAGAGCTCCTCACCCCCAACCATGGGGTTTAGAGACTCATGCCGTGGAAAGTACACAAAGAAACGTGTAAAGTGTCATGAGGTACAGATATAATGTCAAAAGATTCTATTAATAGTGAACTAGTAACCTAGGGTATACAGGAATGAGTAAATGACGTAAAAATCCACTTCTGGGTCCACTTAGTGTGTGCTTGCGCTGAGCATTGAAGCTTTCATGTGTAGAGACTTTTTCTGGAGTTAAACGCCAGCTTTCATGCCAGTTTGGGCGTTTAACTCCAATTTTTATGCCAGTTCCAGCGTTAAACGCTGGAAATTCTGAGGCTAATTTGCCACGCCGGTTTGGGCCATCAAATCTCAGGCAAAGTATGGAGTATTATACATTGCTGGAAAGCCCAGGATGTCTACTTTCCTACGCCAAGCAACTAAAAATCAAAATAAGATAAAAAGAAGAGAATATACTATAGACTCCAAAATATCAAGGAAACTCAGCTCCAATTAGATGAGCGGGACTAGTAGCTTTTTGCTTCCGAACAGTTTTGGCATCTCACTTTATCCTTTGAAGTTCAGAATGATTGGCATCTATAGGAACTCAGAACTCAGATAGTGTTATTGATTCTCCGAGTTAAGTATAATGATTCTTGAACATAGCTATGTCATGAGTCTTGGCTGTGGCCCAAAGCACTCTGTCATCCAGTATTACCACCGGATCCATACATGCCACAGACACATTCTTGGGTGAACCTATTCAGATTATGACCCAGCTTTGCTAGAGTCCCCAATTAGAGGTGTCCAGTGTTCTTAAGCACACCCTTTTTTCCTTGGATCACAACTTTATTTCTTTATTTTTCTTCTATTTCTTCTCTCTTTTTTTCGTTTTTTTATCACACTGCTTTTTCTTGCTTCAAGAATCAATTTGATGATTTTTCAGATCCTCAATAACAGTTCTCCTTTTCCATCATTCTTTCAAGAGCCAACAATTTTAACATTCTTAAAACAACAAATTCAAAAGACATATGCACTGTTCAAGCATTCATTCAGAAAACAAAAAGTATTGTCACCACATCAAACTAATTCAACTAGTTTCAAAGATGAATTCAAAATCCTGTACTTCTTGTTCTTTTGTGATTAAAGCATTTTTCATTTAAGAGAGGTGATGGATTCATAGGACATTCATAGCTTTAAGGCATAGACACTAAGATACTAATGATCATGTAATAAGACACAAACATAGATAAACATAAGCATAAAAATTCGAAAAATAGAAAATAAAGAACAAGGAGATTAAAGAACGGGTCCACCTTAGT
>NC_029780.3:99239200-99239727 GCF_000817695.3 Arachis duranensis
AAACGGAATCTTTATTTCAAGAGTCCTTAGATAGTCTGCAAAGCGGGCAAATTGCTTATCCTGTTCCGCTTGGCGGATTTTCTGAGGATAAGGCATCTTGGCTTTATATTCTTCAACCTTAGATGCTGCAGGTTTATTCCTTACAGAAGTGGTTGAAGAAGCCTTTTTAGAGGGATTACTGTCAGCACTCTCAAGTGTCTGATCCTCCCTTGGCGTCTGAACGCCAGAATTGGGTGAAGATTGGGCGTTTAACGCCAACTTCTCTCCCTTCTCTGGCGTTTGAACGCCAGAACTGGGCAGGGAATGGGCGTTTAACGCCAGCTTTCCCCCCTTTTCTGGCGTTTGAACGCCAAAAGTGTTCCTCTCTGGGCTCTTACTGTCCTCAGAGGGATTTTGAACAGTGGTTTGGTTATCCTCTGTCAATTGTTCCTTATTTGGCTTCTTGCTACCTTGAGCAGTGTTATTCAATGTATTCCCACTCCTTAGTTGAACTGCTTGACATTCTTCTGTTATCTGTTTAGATATCT
>NC_029780.3:99243073-99243461 GCF_000817695.3 Arachis duranensis
GGCATCTCACTTTATCCTTTGAAGTTCAGAATGATTGGCATCTATAGGAACTCAGAACTCAGATAGTGTTATTGATTCTCCGAGTTAAGTATAATGATTCTTGAACATAGCTATGTCATGAGTCTTGGCTGTGGCCCAAAGCACTCTGTCATCCAGTATTACCACCGGATCCATACATGCCACAGACACATTCTTGGGTGAACCTTTTCAGATTATGACCCAGCTTTGCTAGAGTCCCCAATTAGAGGTGTCTAGTGTTCTTAAGCACACCCTTTTTTCCTTGGATCACAACTTTATTTCTTTATTTTTCTTCTATTTCTTCTCTCTTTTTTTCATTTTTTTTATCACACTGCTTTTTCTTGCTTCAAGAATCAATCTGATGATTTTT
>NC_029780.3:99259991-99260798 GCF_000817695.3 Arachis duranensis
AACTCAGAACTCAGATAGTGCTATTGATTCTCCTAGTTAAGTATAATGATTCTTGAACATAGCTATGTCATGAGTCTTGGCTGTGGCCCAAAGCACTCTGTCATCCAGTATTAACACCGGATCCATACATGCCACAGACACATTCTTGGGTGAACCTTTTCAGATTATGACCCAGCTTTGCTAGAGTCCCCAATTAGAGGTGTCCAGTGTTCTTAAGCACACTCTTTTTTCCTTGGATCACAACTTTATTTCTTTATTTTTCTTCTATTTCTTCTCTCTTTTTTTCATTTTTTTTATCACACTGCTTTTTCTTGCTTCAAGAATCAATTTGATGATTTTTCAGATCCTCAATAACAGTTCTCCTTTTCCATCATTCTTTCAAGAGCCAACAATTTTAACATTCTCAAAACAACAAATTCAAAAGACATATGCACTGTTCAAGCATTCATTCAGAAAACAAAAAGTATTGTCACCACATCAAACTAATTCAACTAGTTTCAAAGATGAATTCAAAATCCTGTACTTCTTGTTCTTTTGTGATTAAAGCATTTTTCATTTAAGAGAGGTGATGGATTCATAGGACATTCATAGCTTTAAGGCATAGACACTAAGATACTAATGATCATGTAATAAGACACAAACATAGATAAACATAAGCATACAAATTCGAAAAATAGAAAATAAAGAACAAGGAGATTAAAGAACGGGTCCACCTTAGTGATGGCGGCTTGTTCTTCCTCTTGAAGATCTTATGGAGTGCTTGAGCTCCTCAATGTCTCTTCCTTGCCTTTGTTGCTCCTCTCTCAT
>NC_029780.3:99261073-99261325 GCF_000817695.3 Arachis duranensis
TTAGAGAAACAAAAAGCAATGCTTTTACCACACCAAACTTAAAAGGTTTGCTCGTCCTCGAGCAAAAGAAGAAAGAAGAGAGAGAGTGGTAGGGATCCTGTGGGGTCCACAGATCCTGAGGTGGCAAGGATAATTCATCCCTGCACCAAGTGGTGAGCAAAAATGCTCCTTCTGCCAATCCTGGCGTTAAACACCGGGCTGGTGCCCATTTCTGGCGTTTAACGCCAGCTTGGTGCCCATTCCTGGCGTTTA
>NC_029780.3:99263282-99271247 GCF_000817695.3 Arachis duranensis
TAGTGACCTCTTTCTGCACTACCTCCTTCATGGCTGGATTTAGCCGCCTTTGTGGTTGAACCACTGGCTTAGCATCATCCTCCAATAGGATCTTGTGCATGCATCTTGTTGGGCTAATGCCCTTAAGATCACTTATGGACCACCCAAGAGCTATCTTGTGTGTCCTTAGCACTTGAATTAGTGCTTCCTCTTCCTGTGGATTTAGAGCAGAGCTTATGATCACAGGAAAAGTGTCACCTTCTCCCAGAAATGCATATTTCAGGGATGGTGGTAGTGGCTTGAGCTCAGTTTTTGGAGGCTTATCTCCTTCCTAAGGAATTTTCAGAATTTCTTTTATTTCCTTTAGTTCCTCCAGATCAGGCTGAACATCTTTAAAGATATCATCTAGCTCTGATTCAAGACTTTCAGTCATATTGACCTCCTCCACCAAAGAGACAATAATATCAGTGCTCATACAGTCATTTGATGTGTCTGGATGCTGCATAACTTTAACAACATTCAACTTGAACTCATCCTCATTGACTCTCAGGGTTAATTTCCCTTTTTGGACATCAATGAGGGTCCATCCAGTTGCTAGGAAAGGTCTTCCTAGAATGAAAGTTGCACTCTTGTGCTCCTCCATTTCCAGCACTACAAAGTCAGTGGGAAAGGCAAATGGCCCAACCTTGACAATCATGTCCTCAATTATGCCTGATGGGTATTTAATGGAGCCATCAGCAAGTTGGAGACATATCCTGGTTGGTTTGACTTCTTCAGTCAAGCCAAAGTCTCTGTTTGACCAACAGGCTGATGAAAGGAAGCATTTGATGACAAAACCAGTCTGGACAATACAAGAAATTCAGAGCATAGCTCAGAAATACATCAATGATGAAAAGGTTAGCCAAGTTGTGAATGCTAATAAATGGCAACACAATAATACGGCACCTCAGAACAACCCAAGCTAGCTACACAAAGGAGTGCACAAAGAGCACATAAAGCCTTTTGCCCCAGGTCGACCACCCCAAGTCAAAAGTTCATAAACTATACCCCATTGTCGGCTCCTATCGCAGAAGTATATCAACAAATCACAGAAAGAGGAGTCCTTCTATTGCCCAGACAACTAAAAGAGTGCACGAGAGGTAACAAAAGCCTATATTGCAATTACTACAAAGGTTATAGGCACAAAAGTCAATATTGCTTCGACCTCAAGAATACATTAGAATAGGCCATCAGAGATGGCAAGCTTCCCAAAGACACAAAAAGAGAAATCAAGGGCCCAATATCCTGGGAGGAATCAAGACCATATCCCGGGAGGGCCCAATAGGAGAACTAACAGTAGTAGTAAATGTCATCACGGGTAAAAATGCCCACGAGAAATCCAAATCAGTATTAAAAGAAGACCTTCAGATTTTGGACGTCGCCCTAAGAAAAAGAAAACCCCCAACCAGAATGCTAGTGATTAACTTCAATCCCAAAGACTATTGAAACGACACATCAGATGAAGACGCCCCATTCGTCATCTCAGCAAGAGTTAGAACAGGATAGTTAAACACATCCTGAATAACATGAGAGTGGACTCCAATATCATTTTATGAGAAGCATTTGATAGGTTAGGCCTGCGAAATGCAAACTTGCAAAGCCAGTTAATCGAGGTAACATGCCTCAGAGACAATTTCATTAAATTTCATGGCTCGATGATTTTACTGATCACAACAGGATCTGGAGTGCAAAAGAAAATCGTGATTTTTGAGTTTGTTGTTCTTCAAGACTCAATGGTCTACAATATCAAATTCGGGTGCAAAATAATTAACGACCTTTCCACGATCATATTCAACAAGTTTCTGGTCATGAATTCAACAACACAAGCATAGCATTCTAGAAACGCTCTCGAGATATTGTTGGAATATTCCTAGTTAACCTATATGCATGGTAGGATGAACAACCAAGGCTGAAGCCGGAGGGCGACATGGAAAAACTCCAATTTGGAAAAAGAATGGAAGAATTCACCTTTGTCAACCGAAACCTCCCCATCATCCTAAAAGGCAACTTATAGAGCTCCTTAGGACGAACAGGGATCTATTTTCATTCACATTAGCTGACATGCTGCGGATAGATCTGACCTTGATGTCACACCGATTATAACTGGATCCGAAGGCTAAACCAGTTGCACAAAAAAGATAGAAAATGTTTGTCAAAAGGAAAAAAGAAGTTTAAAAGCAAGTCACAGGCTTTCTAGAAGTTAGATTTCGCTGAGAAGTACCTTACATGACCTGGATGGCCAATGTAGTCCTAGTAAAAAAGGCAAATCGAAAATGGCGGATGTGCATCAACTATTTGGACTTAAATAAAGCATGTCCAAAGGATGCCTTCTCCCAACCAAATAATGATGGTTTGGTGGATGCATTGTTAAGTCATTAGTATCTCAGCTTTATGGATCCATACTCGGGATATAACCTAATCCCTATGCACAAGCCCAACGAGCAAAAAACAGCTTTCATCACTCCGGAAGACGCTTACTATTACATAGTAACACTTTCGGGCTGAAAAATGTGGGAGCTGTATATCAATGGCTCTCAAAAAAATTTCAAAGACCTCTTAGGGATGAAGCTCAAAGTATACATGAATGACATGTTTGCCAAATCAGAAAAGGATGATGAGTGATTCGACGACCTAAAAGCCATATTCGGAATCCTACGGAAGCACCATATGCGGCTGAATCTGGCCAAGTACGCATTCAGAATGGAAGCAAGAAAAATTCTTAGGTTTATGATTAGCCAAAAGGGAATTGAGACTAACCTAGATGAATGCCAAGCCATCATTAAGATGACCATCCTGGCAAGTTTAAAGGATGTGCAGAGGCTAACAAGCCATTTGATGGTGTTATCACAGTTCTTTAGCATATTTGCACAAAGGCCACTCTCTTTCTTCAAACTTATCAAGAAAGAGATGGAATTTCAATGTAAACCTGAATGCAGAGATGCTTTTCAACACTTCAAGAAAATACTGGCAAAACCACCCATTTTCTTAAAACCCCGACCTGTCTCTACTATACCTGTCCATAACCAAAGAAGCCATGGCAACAACTTTGGTTTGGAAAGCTGAATTAAGAACCAAATTGCCGGTATAATTCTTGAGCAAAGTGTTTTATAACACAAAAACATAACACAACCACTTTGAGAAGCTATCCTATGCCCTCCTTTACTTCATCCAGATGACTCCGGCAATACTTTTAGAGTCATCTAATCATAATTTGAACGGATCAATCAATCAGTCAAATACTCCAAAAAATGGATTTAGCTTGATAGATGCTCTCTTGGGCCATCAAATTGTCCCAATATGAGATCCACTTTGAATCCTGAAGCACAATCAAAGCCCAAGCAATGGTGGACTTCATCGCTGAAATGACCCAAACAGGCGGCAATCGAGAACCGTGAAAGCTCCACATTGACGAATCGTCCACTCCCAACCACCGAGGGGGCAGTGGTTATCTTAGAAAACTAGGACGAAGTATTGATTGATCAATGAATTCATTACAAGTTTTCAATTTCAAATAACCAAGCGGAATACGAGAGCTTACTAGTAGCATTAACTTTGGCAAAAGAAGTTGGAATAAAAGTCCTTAAAATATTTAGCGACTCTTAAGTGGTTAACTCCCAGATTAATGGGGATTACCAAACACGGGATCCCTTACTATAATAGTACCTCTCCAAAGTAAAAGAGCTACTTGCTAAGTTTGACAAAGTCGTAATCCAGCACATACCTCGAGAGAATAATGCACGAGTAGATTTTCTCTCAAAATTTGCAAGCACTAGGACCTGGTTGAAAAACTAATCCTTAAGTTGTAATATTGGATAATAGGTTCCAATTTGCTAAAAATATATTCAAGGTATTTCTAGAGTGCCTCAGCATTTTTCAAAGATTCAGCTCAATGGAACACCCCTAAACTAACGGGCAGGTCGAAGTAGCCAACAAAGTAATACTAAAAGGACTGAAAAAAGACTAAACAAAACCAAATGGTTGTGGGAAAATGAGTTAGGATCTATACTTTGGTCGTATCGAATGACCCTCTAGAGTTCAACGGGGAAAACTCTTTTCCGGCTAACATACAGAATTGAAGTTATAAAACCTAGATAAATGAAAAATAAGTTCGCGTGCAAAAAATATAATTAATTGTGAAAAGCGCATACTGGCATTAAAGTTAGCTATACCAGCTTTAATCCGTCTAGTACCACGTGTGGAAAAATTAAAACTGTAAAAATAACAACAAAAATATTTAGAACAAAAACCCGAACACTTATATTAAAGGTTTGGCCTTAGGTGGGGACAAACGAGCTATAAATTAAATCGGGCCTTCAATTGGGCCCAAAGCCCAAAGCCCATGACTTATAATCCTTCATTTCACTTTGATCGATGATCCGTTTGCGGTTATACGTTCGTGTCGACTCCCTCTTCAATTCTAGCTAACTATTGTGGTAAGAAATTTCAAAATCCTTCCCATTTTCTATTTTCCCACTGAATTCGTGTTTTGGTAGTTGTGGTGTTAAGGAAGTATAGTTTTGATGTTTAGGAGAAGCTTAACCACCATTTCTAGCATAATTTTGACCCATGAACCTGTGATATAAGGTAAGAGAACTCTTTTTCTTTTTATTTTTCCTAATTATATGCCTAGTGTAAATCATTGAGATTTTGATAAAATTAAATGAAATGGGGTGACTTGTATGCTTGGATGATTTACAAATTGGGAGGTTGACTTGATTGGTGGGAATTTAGAGGAGGACCATTTGAGGCTCGATTGTGATAGTTAAAGCTCGGGATTGAAATGAGAGAAAATTCAAAGGTTAGAAATCGCCGTCAATAAGTATGTCTTTTGGTTTCAGGTAGGCACTTTGTAAAATTATGTAAAAATCTAGGTTAAATGCCCCTAGGTTAAGATTGAATAGAAATAATTATTGTTGTGAATGATTGATGAATTAGTGGGAAATTATTGATAATTAGTTGGATGCTGGTTTGAATAATGATGGTATGATTTTAACGCAAATGAGCCTGGAGAAGTTTTATACGTATGTATGGTTTGAATTGAGTTTGAATTGTGTTTGATCGCCTATGAATGGCTATGAAATGATAAATTAGGCCAGGCCGTGATAGGGTGAGATATCCCCTATTAATAAGTTATGGTAAGTTGGTAGCATTTTCATGTGTGATTTGTTGTTGGAATGATGAGAATTTGTTGGGTAATTGATTGTTAGTTTTGATTGTTGGTAGGATAATATTGGAAATGATTGATTATGTTAGAAACTGGTTGATTAGCCTTTGAATGGTAGAAAATGATTGAGACTTGTTAAACGAGTGTTGAGGAATGGTTTGGGGTGGTTTTAAAAGGAATTGATAGAGAATTGGTGAAAAATTGACACTTAAGTGAAGTTTTGGTAAAAACATATTTTTGACCAACTTTGACGGGTCATAACTTGGCGCTCAAAACTTGAAATTAAACAATTACCTTGAATTAAAGATTATGATGAGAGCTTTAAAACCATTTAAGAATGGAGAAAAATAATTTTGTAGAAAAAGTTATGCACAATTGAAAACTGGAATAAAAATATGAAATTGTAGAGTTTGCAAAATGCCAGCAAAACTGGCTAGTGTGCATGCGCACAAGGTGGTGTGTGTGTGTAACACCCCAACTTTTGACACGTCATGACCAATGTCAATAGTTTAGGTGTTACTTGTTGTAAGGACCTACTTGGCTCTAGACTCGGATTTTATAAGCAAATGTTAATATAAGCCTTTATCGATTCAACATAATTAACTTATTTATCATGAAAAATTATTTAGTTGATCACAAGGTTAATACTTAAAGTTATATAGCAAATAAAAACTTGGTAGCAGAAAATAGACATAGAAAACAAAAAAGAAAGACAGTCCCAACCCTCACACGGGTTCCCTAAGCTAAAACTGCTCCTATCCCTCTAAAAAGAACTACTAAAGTAAGAGAAACTAGTACTAATGATCTTCAAAAGGGGTAAAAGTCAACTAGGTCAATCTTCGGAATGGTCTCCAGCTAGAGTGAACACGTACAGCACGCCAGGATTGAAACGCGGGTGAGGTACAGAAACCTGAAACTCAAAGGACTCCTCTGCCAATCCCATCTGAGGAGGGGGAAAAAGAAAGAAAAGAAGGATGAGAACCTAGAGTTCTCAGCAAGGTAAAGAGGGGGACCTAAGATCTTTGTCTCTAAGTTATCGTGAGAATAAAAAGAACAACACACAGAAACACAGGGCACAAATTTACATACAACAAGTAAATAGCATAAATATTTAGGAATTAGTAGTAAATTGACGCCAGGGCATCTAGGCCAGTTTCACTGACCTTTTCTTTACTGTTTTAGGGTAGTTTCATGCATTTTCTTAGGAAATAAGCAAGTTTTGGGTAAAAGAACACTTACATCTTGATTTAGACAAATATTGTGAATTTTACATTATTTCATGAGAATTATGCAAGGAATGAAGGTTAAATTGGATAATGCATGATTTTATGACATGGATTAGAACTTTGATGCACTTTATTTGTGTAATTTCAGGACAAAGGAAGCAAGGAAAAGCCACGTTAGTATCCACGTTAACCTAGTTAACGTAGGAACTAACGTGGAATAGGGACAAGCATGCAGCGTTAATGAGAAAAGTGAACACCAGAAACGCCCTCGAAGCCATCATGAGCCACGTTAATTGCCACGTTAACTACGTTAACGTGGAGACAAAGAAGACTCCAACGTTAGTGGTAATTGTGATCACCACTAATGCTCCAAGATATGGCAATGAACCACGTTAAGAGCCACATTAACTTAGTTAACGTGGACTCTAACGTGGAAGAGAGGAACAATGCCAACGTTAGTGACACTCACCTTTGTCACTAACGTTGGATCAAGCTTGCATTGCCCACATTAGTGGTCACGTTAAGACCACTAACGTGAAAGTTAACGTGGAGTTAAGATTGAGGAGCCAACGTTAGTGACACTCACCTTTGTCACTAACGTTGGGATGGCATTCATAACCACGTTAAGAGCCACGTTAACTTAGTTAACGTGGACTCTAACGTAAGGACTAGGGGCATGAGGCAACATTATTGGGAAAGGTGAGTCCCAATAACGCTTGCGAAGATGAGGCATAACCACGTTAAGAGCCACGTTAACTAACTTAACGTGGACTCTAACGTGGGGGCTAAGGGTACAAGGCAATGTTATTGGGAAAGGTGAGTCCCAATAACGCTTGCGAAGGTTTATAAGGCAACGATAGTGGCCACGTTAGTGCCACTAACGTAGGAGTTAACGTGGGCCATGTGGTGGAAACGTTAGTGAGAAAAGTGATTGCTACTAACATTCTCGAACCCACAATGTCACTCAGCGTTAACGCCACTAACGCCCCAAGCCAAAGTCCATGCTTACATCACTTTTTCTCTGCAAATAAAGCTGAGCCCACTGAAGATCTCTAACTGCTTCAACTTAAGATCAAAGGCCCATATCCAAGGCTTGCAGAATTGACTAGAAGACCAAGAAGAGTAGTATATATAGGAGTAGTTTTGAACTAGAAAAGAGGCTGGCTGGTGCACGAAATTGCAATCACACTTTTGCAATCCCGCACAACTAACTAGCAAGTGCACTGGGTCGTCCAAGTAATACCTTACGTGAGTAAGGGTCGATCCCACGGAGATTGTCGGCTTGAAGCAAGCTATGGTTATCTTGTAACTCTTAGTCAAGATATCAATAATTATCAGGGTTAATTGTAAAAAGTAAAAGAACATGAAATAAGTACTTGTTTTGCAGTAATGGAGAATAGGTTGAGGTTTTGGAGATGCTCTATCTTCTGAATCTCTGCTTTCCTACTGTCTTCTTCTTCATGCACACAAGGCTCATTCTATGGCAAGCTGTATGTAGGGTTTCACCGTTGTCAATGGCTACCTCCCATCCTCTCAGTGAAAATGTTCAACGCGCTC
>NC_029780.3:99271357-99275712 GCF_000817695.3 Arachis duranensis
TGATTGAATGAAAAACAGTAGTAATTGCATTAATCCATCAAGACACAGCAGAGCTCCTCACCCCCAACCATGGGGTTTAGAGACTCATGCTGTAGAAGATACAATGAGAAACGTGTAAAGTGTCATGAGGTACAGATACAATGTCAAAAGATCCTATTAATAGTAAACTAGTAACCTAGGGTATACAGAAATGAGTAAATGACGTAAAAATTCACTTCCGGGGTCCACTTGGTGTCTGCTTGGGCTGAGCATTGAAGCTTTTATGTGTAGAGACTTTTTCTGGAGTTAAACGCCAGCTTTTCTGCCAGTTTGGGCGTTTAACTCCAATTCTTATGCCAGTTCCGGCGTTAAACGCCGGGAATTCTGAAGCTGATTTGAAACGCCGGTTTGGGCCATCAAATCTCGGGAAAAGTATGGACTATTATACATTGCTGGAAAGCCCAGGATGTCTACTTTTCAGAGCCGTTGAGAGAGCGCCAATTGGGCATCTATAGCTCCAGAAAATCCATTTCGAGTGCAGGGAGGTCAGAATCCAACAGCATCTGCAGTCCTTTTTAGCCTCTGAATCAGATTTTTGCTCAGGTCCCTCAATTTCAGCAAGAAAATACCTGAAATCACAAAAAAATACACAAACTCATAGTAAAGCTCAGAAAAGTGAATTTTAACTAAAAAGTAATAAAAATATAATAAAAACTAACTGAAATATACTAAAAACATACTAAAAACAATGCCAAAAAGCGTATAAATTATCCGCTCATCACAACACCAAACTTAAATTGTTGCTTGTCCCCAAGCAATTGAAAATCAAAATAGAATAAAAAGAAGAGAATATACTATAGACTCCAAAATATCAAAGAAACTTAGCTCCAATTAGATGAGCGGGACTAGTAGCTTTTTGCTTCTGAATAGTTTTGGCATCTCACTTTATCCTTTGAAGTTTAGAATGATTGGCATCTATAAGAACTCAGAACTCAGATAGTGTTATTGATTTTCCTAGTTAAGTATGATGATTCTTGAACATAGCTACTTTGTGAGTCTTGGTTGTGGCCCAAAGCACTTTGTCTTCCAGTATTACCACCGGATACATTCATGCCACAGACACATATTTGGGTGAACCTTTTCAGATTGTGACTCAGCTTTGCTAGAGTCCCCAATTAGAGGTGTCCAGGGTTCTTAAGCACACTCTTTTTGCCTTGGATTACAACTTTATTATTTTTTCTTTTCTCATTTTTTTGAATGCTTTTTCTTGCTTCAAGAATCAATTTGATGATTTTTCAGATCCTCAATAACATTTCTCCTTTTCCATCATTCTTTCAAGAGCCAACAATTTTAACATTCTTAAAGCAACAAGTTCAAAAGACATATGCACTGTTCAGGCATTCATTCAGAAAACAAAAAGTATTGTCACCACATCAAACTAATTCAACTAGTTTCAAAGATGAATTCGAAATCCTGTACTTCTTGTTCTTTTGTGATTAGAGCATTTTTCATTTAAGAGAGGTGATGGATTAATAGGACATTCATAGCTTTAGGACATGAACCTTACATTTTATTAATCATGAATTAAGAACAAGACTCAAAGATAGATATAAGATAAGACTAATAGAAAAAAAATTTAAATAGACTCCTAATGATAGAGGTTATCACAGAGTTAGGACTCAACAACCTTGATTTTGAGAAGTGGATGCTCCCTCAACTTGTGGGGTGAGCTTTTGGCGTTTTAACTCTTGAAGTTCACGCCCCTGCTTCTCTTGTTCCTTCAGCAATTTGCAGAGCATGCAATTCTGATTCTACTGTTCTTCCTTAAGTTGTTCCATAGTTTCTTGCAGCTTGGTGATAGATGCTTCTAGGCTGGCCCAGTAGTCAATTTCAGAAAATTCAGGGAGGAACTCCTGCGCCCACTTTTTGATGGAGTTGTCTTGCATTTGTCCTTCCATTGACTTCTTGGTGATTGGATGTTCAATTGGGATGAATTCATCTACTCCTATCTTCACCCCAGCCTCTTTACAGAGCAAGGAGATCAAGCTTGGGTAAGCCAGTTTGGCTTCAGTAGAATTCTTGTTTGCAATTGTGTAGATCTCACAAGCAATCAGATGATGAACCTCCACTTCTCTTCCAAGCATAATGCAATGAATCATCACTGCTCTCTTGATAGTGACCTCAGAACGGTTGCTAGTGGGCAATATGGAACGCCCAATAAAGTCTAGCCAGCCTCTTGCAATTGGTTTGAGGTCTCCCCTCTTGAGTTGGTTTGGGACACCTTTTGAATTGGTTATCCACTTAGTTCCAGGGAGGCAAATGTCCTCTAGAACTTGATCCAACCCCTTATCTGCTCTCACCATTCTCCTATTAAAGGATTCAGGATCATTTTGCAGTTGAGGCAATTTGAAGACCTCTCTTATTTTGTCCAGATGGAAGTAGATAACTTTCCCTCTGACCATGGTTCTGTAAGTATGGAAAGCAGTTTCAGTCATTCTCTGCTTATCTGTCAGCCACAGATTTGAGTAGAATTCCTGAACCATGTTTCTTCCAACCTTAATCTCAGGATTGGTTAGAATTTCCCATCCTCTGTTTCGAATTTGCTCTTGGATCCCTGGATATTCATCTTCTTTTAGATCGAATTTGACTTTCGGGATCACTGACCTCAGACCCATTATTTTGTGATAATGGTCTTTATGTTCTTTGGTTAAGAACTTCTCTTAATTCTAAAGACTCTTTGGATTATTCTCTTTCTTGCCTCTTGAATTGGTTTGTTTTCCCTTAGGAGCCATGATCTTGATGATTCTTTGCTTAGTGATCACGGAAAAGCACACCAAACTTAGAGATTTGCTTGCGCTCAAGCAAAAGAAAGGAAAGAGGGGAGAGAGGAGGAGAGCAAATTCGAATGGTGGGGAGAAAGGGATGGCCGAACATGTATTTAAAAGGGAGGGGGAGAGATTTCGAAAATTTTGAAGGAGATTTGAGAAGATATGGAAATAATTTGAGAAATATTTGAGTTTTTGAAGAAGATTTGGGAAGGATTTGAGAGAGATTTGAAGAATGATTTTATTTTTTTGAAAATCTGAGGGTGAATGATGAAAGTTTGAAATGTGTTTGTTTAGAAAATTATGGATCAAAAAAGGAAAGTTTGAAAAAATTTTAATTAGAAAGCAAAATCTCTGTCCCCCACCTTTCTGGCGTTAAACGCCCAGAATGGTATCCATTCTGGCGTTTAACGCCCAAATGTTGGCCATTGTGGGCGTTTAACGCCCAGCCATGTACCTTGGCTGGCGTTAAACGCCAGAATTCCCTTCATCACTGGGAGTTTTGCTAAACGCCCAGGATGCTGCACACCTGGCGTTAAACGCCCAGAATGGTGCCCATTCTGGCGTTTAACGCCCAAAATGGCACCTTTATTGGCGTTAAACGCCCAGAATAGTGCCCATTCTGGCGTTTAACGGCCAAAGTACCCCTTATTGGCATTTTTTCGCTAGCAAACTCCTTTTTCTCTGCTTTTTGCATTGAATCCTTCTATAACTCTGTGAATTCCTTCAATTTTTATATTTGCCCTTTGAGAATATGTATCAAACTTTGATTAAACAAAACAGATAACCTGCTAATGACTGGGTTGCCTCCCAACAAGCGCTTCTTTATTGTCTTTAGCTGGACCTTCATTGAGAATCATTCAAGCTTCAGTTTTGAGCATTCCCGCTCAAAATTGCTTTCAAGATAATGCTTGATCCTCTGTCCATTAACAATGAACTTTTTGTCAGAATCAGTATCCTGAAGCTCAACATATCCATATGGTGATACTCCTGTAATCACATACGGACCCCTCCACCGGGATTTAAGTTTTCTGGGAATAGTCTGAGCCTAGAGTTGAAGAGTAGAACTTTTTGTCCTAGCTCAAAGACTCTGGATGACAACTTCTTGTTATGCCACTTCTTTGCCTTTTCCTTATAAATCTTTGCATTTTCAAAGGCACTGAGTCTAAATTCATCTAGCTCATTTAGCTGGAGCAATCTTTTTTCACCAGCTAACTTAGCATCCAGGTTTAGGAATCTGGTTGCCCAGTAGGCTTTATGTTCCAGTTCCACGGGCAGATGACAGGCATTGCCATACACAAGTTGGTACGGAGAGGTTCCTATTGGAGTCTTGAATACTGTTCTGTATGCCCACAGAGCATCATTGATGAGCGGATAATTTATACGCTTTTTGGCATTGTTTTTATATAGTTTTTAGCAAGTTTAAGCTACTTTTAGGGATGTTTTCATTAGTTTTTTATGTTAAATTCACATTTCTGGACTTTACTATGAGTTTGTGTGTTTTTCTGTGATTTCAGGTAATTTCTGGCTGAAATTGAGGGACTTGAGCAA
>NC_029780.3:99279245-99279624 GCF_000817695.3 Arachis duranensis
AGAGGCTCAAGAACTCATTGACATGGTTGCAAACAACCAATTCATGTACACTTCTGAGAGGAATTCTGTGAACAATGGGATACCTCAGAAGAAAGGAGTTCTTGAAATTGAAGCTCTGAATGCCATACTGGCTCAGAACAAAATGTTGACTCAACAGGTTAACATTATCTCTCAAAATCTGAATGGATTGTAACATGCATCCAACAGCACTAGAGAGGCAGCTTCTGAAGAAGCTTATGATCCTGAGAACCCTGCCATGGCAGAGGTTAATTACATGGGTGAAGCATATGGAAATACCTATAACCCATCATGGAGAAATCATCCAAATTTCTCCTGGAAGGATCAACAAAAGCCTCAACAAGGCTTCAACAATGGTGGA
>NC_029780.3:99279829-99280620 GCF_000817695.3 Arachis duranensis
ACAAGTGGGCCAGCTGAGTAAGAAAGTCATTGAAACTCCTCCTAGTATTCTCCCAAGTAATACAGAAGAGAATCCAAAAGGAGAGTGCAAGGCCATTGATTTGATCAAAGTGGCCGAATGCACTAGGGAGGAGGAGGACGAAAATCCTAGTGAGGAAGATCTCCTGGGACGTCCTTCAAGTAAGAAGGAGTTTCCTATTAAGGATCCAGAGGAATCTGAGGCTCATACAGAGACCATAGAGATTCCATTAAATCTCCTTCTGCCATTCATGAGCTCTGAAGACTATTCTTCCTCTGAAGAGGATGAAGATGTGACTGGAGAGCAAGTTGCTCAATATCTAGGAGCTATCATGAAGCTGAATGCCAAGTTATTTGGTAATGAGACTTGGGTAAGTGAACCTCCTTTGCTCATTAGTAATCTGGATACTTGGATTCAGGAAACTCTACCTCAAAAGAGACAAGATCTTGGCAAATTCTTGATACCTTGCACCATTGGCACCATGAGCTTTGAAAAAGCTCTAGGTGATCTTGGGTCAGGGATAAATCTGATGCCACTCTCTGTAATAGAGAAGCTAGGGACCATTGAGGTACAACCTGCCTTGTTCTCATTACAATTGGCAGACAAGTCAATGAGACAAGCTTATGGAATAGTAGAGGACGTGTTAGTAAAGGTTGAAGGCCTTTACATCCTTGTTGATTTCATAATCCTAAACACTAGGAAGGAAGATGATGAATCCATCATCCTAGGAAGACCTTTCCTAGCCACAGCAGAAGCTGTGATAGATGTCAACA
>NC_029780.3:99281116-99282523 GCF_000817695.3 Arachis duranensis
CACCTCAGGATCTGTGGACCCCACAGGATCCCCACCTACCTTTTCTTTTAATCCTAATCACACTCTCCTAATCTAAATCTCATTCTCACTCTTCCCCATGTCACTCTTCCCAAAAACCTTCACCAATCAACTCAATTCATCTTCCCAATTACCCAATGCACCATTCACATCAACCCCATCTTCCCCATAAACCCCACCTACCTCCATAAAATTCAAATTCAATTTCCCACCCATTCCCACCCAAAATGGCCGAATTCCCACCCTACCTCTCCCTATAAATACCTCTCCTCTCTTCTTCATTTTCACACAACACAAACCCCTTCTTCTCTCTTATAGCCAAACCCACCTCTCTCCTCCTCTACCAAATTCTCTTCTTCTTCTTCTACTTTTCTTTTCTTTCTTGCTCGAGGGCGAGCAAATTTTAAGTTTGGTGTGGTAAAAAGCCTAAGCTTTTTGTTTTTCATCACCATCAATGGCACCTAAGACCGGAGTATCCTCAGGAAAAGGGAAAGGGAAGGCAAAAGCCTCCACCTCCGAGTCATGGGAGAAGGAAAGATTCATCTCCAAAAGCCATCAAGACCACTTCTATGATGTTGTGGCAAAGAAGAAGGTGATCCCCGAGGTCCCTTTCAAGCTCAAAAAGAATGAGTATCCGGAAATCCGACATGAAATTCAAAGAAGAGGGTGGGAAGTCATAACCAACCCCATGCAACAAGTCGGAATATTGATGGTTCAAGAGTTCTATGCCAATGCATGGATCACTAGGAACCATGATCAAAGTATGAACCCGAACCCAAAGAACTATATCACAATGGTTCGGGGGAAATACTTAGATTTTAGTCCGGAAAATGTGAGGTTGGCGTTTCACTTACCCATGATGCAAGGTGATGAACGCCCCTACACAAGAAGGGTCAACTTTAATCAAAGGTTGGACCAAGTCCTAATGGACATATGTGTGGAAGGTGCCCAATGGAGAATAGACTCCAAAGGCAACCCAGTCCAACTAAGAAGACTGGACCTCAAGCCTGTAGCTAGAGGATGGTTGGAGTTCATCCAAAGATCTATCATTCCTACAAGCAACCGATCTGAAGTTACTGTGGATCGGGCCATCATGATTCATAGCATCATGATTGGAGAGGAAGTGGAAGTTCATGAAGTCATCTCTAATGAACTCTACAAAATAGCTGACAAGCCTTCACCTATGGCACGGCTAGCCTTCCCTCACCTTATTTGCCATCTATGTTACTCAGCTGGAGTTATCATAGATGGAGATGTCTCCATTGAAGAAGACAAGCCCATCACAAAGAAGAGGATGGAGCAAACAAGAGAAGTTCCTCACGGCCCTCAAGAAGAACATGAGGAAGTTCATCATCAACAAATGCCTCAAGGAATGCACTTCCCTCCCAA
>NC_029780.3:99290870-99305474 GCF_000817695.3 Arachis duranensis
TCTGTCACTAACGCCCAGCCCTCAGGAGTTTGAATCTCGTCACAGTCATTCAATCCTTGAATCCTACTTAGAATACCACAGACAAGGTTTAGACCTTCCGGATTCTTTTGAATGCCGCCATCAATTTTAGCTTATACCACGATGATTCTGATTAAAGAATCCAAGAGATATTCACTCAATCTAAAGTAGAACGGAGGTGGTTATCAGGCACACGTTCATAAGCGAGAATGATGATGAGTGTCATGGATCATCACATTCATCAAGTTGAAGAACAAGTGAATTCTTAGAATAGAAGCAAGCGTGATTGAATGAAAAACAGTAGTAATTGCATTAATCCATCAAGACACAGCAGAGCTCCTCACCCCCAACCATGGGGTTTAGAGACTCATGCTGTAGAAGATACAATGAGAAACGTGTAAAGTGTCATGAGGTACAGATACAATGTCAAAAGATCCTATTAATAGTGAACTAGTAACCTAGGGTATACAGAAATGAGTAAATGACGTAAAAATCCACTTCCGGGGTCCAGTTGGTGTGTGCTTGGGCTGAGCATTGAAGCTTTCATGTGTGGAGACTTTTTCTGGAGTTAAACGCCAGCTTTTCTGCCAGTTTGGGTGTTTAACTCCAATTCTTATGCCAGTTCCGGCGTTAAACGCCGGGAATTCTGAAGCTGATTTGAAACGCCAGTTTGGGCCATCAAATCTCGAATAAAGTATGGACTATTATACATTGCTGGAAAGCCCAGGATGTCTACTTTTCAACGCCGTTGAGAGAGCGCCAATTGGGCTTCTGTAGCTCCAAAAAATCCATTTCGAGTGCAGGGAGGTCAGAATCCAACAGCATCTGCAGTCCTTTTTAGCCTCTGAATCAGATTTTTGCTCAGGTCCCTCAATTTCAGCCAGAAAATACCTGAAATCACAGAAAAACACACAAACTCATAGTAAAGCCCATAAAAGTAAATTTTAACTAAAAACTAATAAAAATATAATAAAAACTAACTAAAATATACTAAAAACATACTAAAAACAATGCCAAAAAGCGTATAAATTATCCGCTCATCACTGGCATATTGGAGAAAACTACACTCTGTATATTTTACTTTTCTGCAACTTCTAGAGGTAGAATGTATTTTTCTTCTTCTTCTTCTTCATTTCCATTTTCCAGAGCTATGAACAACTAAACCCCTTTCATTGGGTTAGGGAGCTCTGTTGTAATTTGATGGATCAATTATAGTTTTTATTTTTCTTCTTCTTTCTTTTCTCTTGATTTTACTAGAAAGCTTTCGATCTTCATCTAATTGGTTTGTTATCTTGGGAAAGAAACTCTCCATAATTGGATCTTCTCTGAGCCTTGGAAAAGGGATGAAGAGATCATGCTAGAAATGCTTTCTCATGTTGGACCAAATTGGGGTTTGGATGGGTATAGTGACATATAACCTTACCAACACTTTGATTTGGAAATACATGTGGTATAATCAGTGACCATACTTATCTCTTCTCATGAGCAATTAAATCAAGGAATTGGGCAATTGTTCAAGTTTAGAGAGATTAGATTGCCAAGAAATTGAGATCCAATCACTTAAGATTGCCAAGGAGATCAATGAATGCATTGATTGAGGAAGCAATGAGAATGAACTTGATCCGGAGAATGCAACACCTCCTGAACCCAATGAATTCCCCATTTCTGATCTTACCCATTCTCTTTACTTTCTGTTATTTACTTTTATGCTAATAACCCCAATTCTCCATTTCTGATCTTATCCATTCTCTTTACTTTCTGTTATTTACTTTTATGCTAATCACCCCAATTCCCCATTTAAGATTCTGCACTTTATTTTCTATCATTTACTTTCCCACCATTTAATTTTCTGCAATTCTATATCCATTTTCTGCTTAGCTCAACTAGAGCACTCTTCCAATTAAAATTTCTTGACCAATCAATCCCTGTGGGATTCGACCTCACTCTATTGTGAGTTTTTACTTGATGACAATTCGGTATACTTGTCGAGGGAAAATTGTTGAGAGACAAGTTTCCGTGCATCAAGTTTATGGCGCCGTTGTCGGGGATTGGTTTTGAATCAACAATGATTAAGTTGGAAGATCACTAGATTGAGCATTTATTTTTCTTTTGTTTATTTCATTCAGCTATTTACTTTCAGTTGCAGTTATCTCTTCCCCTTCCCCATCTACCCGTTTATTTTCCCGTGTTATTTACAATTCTGTTCACTAACCCACTAACTCTTTGACAATTTGCATCACTCACACTAACAGCCACTTTAACAACTATACTTTCTGCAATTTTTCTCTTGCTGTGTGCTGTGTTGGTTGTATGACAGGGAGAAAAAGCGGAGCTTCAACACCCTTTGATTCTGAACCTGAGAGGACCCTCTTTAAAAAAAGGAGGGAAGCAAGGGGAAAACGAGTTGTTAGAGCAGAGAAAGAGGAGGAATTCTTTGAACCAACCATGGAGGAAAACATGGATAACCACCATGAAGGAGAAGCTCATAACCATGGCAGAAATGGCCATGTGAACCATGCTGAGCCAGGAAGAAGGGTTCTGGGATCTTACATCAACCCAGACCCAGGCAACTGTGGAAGTAGTATCCAAAAGCCAACCATACATGTTAATAACTTTGAGCTAAAGCCCCAGCTTATCACCCTTGTTCAGAACAACTGCTCATTCGGAGGAAGTGCCCAAGAAGACCCAAACCAACATATAACCACCTTTCTAAGAATATGTGACACTGTGAAATCTAATGGCGTTCACCCAGATGTTTACAGATTGCTCTTGTTTCCCTTCTCACTCAGGGACAAGGCATCTAAATGGTTGGAGTCATTCCCAAAGGAGAGTTTGACAGCATGGGAAGATGTGGTGAACAAATTCTTGGCAAGATTCTATCCTCCTCAAAGGATCAACAGGCTGAGAGCTGAGGTACAAACTTTCAGACAACAAGATGGTGAGACTCTCTACAAAGCGTGGGAGAGGTTTAAGGACTTGACAAGGAGGTGCCCACCGGACATGTTCAATGAATGGGTACAGCTGCATATTTTCTATGAGAGACTCTCATATGAATCAAAGAAGGCAGTGGACCACTCATCCGGAGGATCTTTAAACAAGAAGAAGTCCATCGAAGAGGCCATAGATGTCATTGAGACTGTAGCTGAGAATGACTATTTCTATGCTTCTGAGAGGAGCAACACTCGAGGTGTAATGGAACTGAACCATGTTGATGCACTACTAGCTCATAACAAGATGATTGCCAAGCAATTAGCTGACCTTACAAAACAAATGGAGAAGAACCAAGTTGCAGTAATCACCACACAACCATCAACCCAAGAGGGAGTAAACACAGAGGAAGGAGGTAGATGGGAGCAAGCCAACTATGTTGGTAATTCACCAAGGCAAAACCATGACCTATACTCCAAAACTTATAACCCAGGATGGAAGAACCACCCCAACTTTGGGTGGGGAAACCAACAAGACCAAGGCCAAGACTAGAGATGTCAAAACCACAATCCTAACACCCATGCTGGCTACCAACATTCATCACAAAGAGCATATCAATAACCACCTAACCATACTCCTCCACAACCATATCCAAACCAGCATGACCATCCTCATTCTTATAACCCAAACCCACCATCATACCCTGAAGATAGACTCTCTAGAATTGAATCCTTACTTGAAGGTTTATGCAAGGAAGTCCAGGACAATAGAGCATTCAAGGATGAGGTGTGAATCAACATCAAGAACCAAGGAGAAACCATCAAGAGGTTGAAGTCCCAAGTAGGATATCTATCCCAGCAAATTCCTAAGTCCACTGACAGCTTCCCAAGTGACACAGAAAAGAACCCCAGAGGAGAAGCTAAGAAAGTAAGATGGGAAGAATGTAAGGTGATCACCACTAGTGATGAAGTGAGTGTGGAGGAAGCAGTCACACAAGCAAAACATCTTCAAGATAGTCCAGAGGATAAGCATAAGGAGAGAAATCAGGAACCTAACCCTCTACAGGAGGAGAAGCTAAAAAAAGAGGGTCTGAACCCATATGCACCTTTTCCCCAAAGACTCAAAGGTGGTAAAGCAAGAAGAATATACTCAAAGTTCCTTGATATGTTTGCATCTCTTCATGTAAACATACCATTCATTAAAGGTCTCCAACAGATGCCTTCATACATTAAGTATATAAAGGAGCTACTGACCAGAAAGAGTTCATTGAAAGGTGGGCAAATAATACTGATGAACAAGGAGTGTAGTGCTCTCATTCAACCACAGCTACCTATAAAAAGAAAAGACCCAGGGAGCTTCCATATCCCTTGTGCTATAGGCGAAACAAAGATTGACAAAGGGCTTTGTGACTTGGGAGCAAGCATCAATTTAATGCCCCTCTCCCTCATGAAGAAGCTCCAAATCAATGAACTATCTCCTACTGATGTAATTATCAAATTGGCTGACAAAACTCAAAAACAGGCAATAGGAGTAGTTGAAAATGTGCTGGTGAAGGTTGGGAGCTACTATCTTCCCACATATTTTGTTATTTTGGAGATGGAAGAAAGTCATTTCCATCCAATCATCTTAGGGAGGCCATTCTTAGCCACTGCTAGGGCACTTATAGATGTGGAATGGGGAGAGCTAATCTTAAGGATACATGATGAACAACTCACCTTCAATGTCTTCAAATCATTGCAAGAAGCAAGTCAAGAAAACAAAGAATCAAGAGAAGAGCATAATGAAGCACTGATGCAAGAAATAAGCAGTGAAGCACAAACAACACAATTGGAAATCCCACTGGTTGGAAAGCCATGTATTCAGGAAGAATCACATTCAAAGGTATCTCAAGGGGAGCTGAGCCTACCAGAGGCATGCAAAGCTAGTAACAAGGAATTCCTAGAGAAGGAGTCCATAGAAAGCAAGCCAGAATCAAGGGAAACAAGGAGAAAAGTACCCAGTAGATGGAGAAACAAGAAGATCCCTACAGAGGATTTCTCCCCAGGAAATGAAGTGATCTCTGCTCACTATCCAATCATCCCACCTCACCTTCCCATCATTCCATCTCAACTGCCCCAAGTGTACACCATCAACAAAATTCTATCCTTGGAATATGTGGAGCTTCTCAACAAGGCCATTGGAGATAGATACACTGCAAGAGGGAAAGATTTGAAGCACTACCAACCACCCTAACAAGGGTCAACCGTCAAGCTAATGATGTTAAAGAAGCGCTTCATGGGAGGCAACCCATGATTCTCATCCTTTCTTTTAAATTCTTTAGTGTTAATTAATAAAGTAAGATCATGAATTTCAAGCCAATTTTGACAATACTTAGTTGAATCCTTATATGCAACACATAATGAACAACAAGTTTGGTGTTCAAAGCACATCAAAATGGCAAGAACATAACCCATGTCAAGTTGAATTTAGAGTTTTGTTCAAACCTTTGGCACCACATGATCACAAACTAAGTTTGGTGTCACCTATATTGTATATATGGACACTAAACGAGTCAGTCCTTTTGTTTTCATGAAGATCATATCATATAAAATTTTTTTTTTTTTTACGGTAGCTATATATTTTTTTCATACTTTGCAGGAAATGAAAAAGGAGGGATTGGAATAGATTGATGGAACAACCAATGGAAGGAGGTTTAGCCACTTCATTAAGAAGGACTATACACTTGTCTTCAAGAAGAATTCCTTGGAAAATGTTGCCATGCAAGGATGAGAAAGGATCATCTTGAAGACCGAAGCAATCAATTCATAAATGTGATGATCCTTGTGCTTAATTTGTGCCAAATCCTAATCGTCCACTATCAAAATCGTACCATTGATCTACACCCTTCAATCACTCACCACTCTCCTATATAAACCCTTTCACCCAACACCTTTCCATCCCAAGTTGTCACCTTCAAAATACACACCATACACTCTATCCTCCACCAAAGACTCATACACACTCTTATAAACCTCATCCTGTGAACCGCCACCACCACTCATGGCATCATCAAGTTCTAAAAGAAGAAAAGGGAAGGAGCCTATGTAATAACGACCCTTCGACGAGAAGAAGTTCAGAAGCTTCCACCATGCACTACAATATGGGTGGATGGCGGATAAAGAAATTATATATGAGCTAGGTTTTCAAGTGAGGAGGACTGAGTGTCCAGAAATCATGGAAAAAGTAGAGAAGAGAAGATGGGAGCTCCTCACTGATCTAGTCACCAAAGTAAGCACAACCATGGTGAGAGAGTTTTACGCTAATGCAGTCAGGTATGATAAGCAAGATGACTCCTATACGAGTTTCGTGAGAGGAGTGATGATAGATTTTGGTCCCATGAGCATTATGAGGGTACTTAAATTGTGAACCATACCCTTTGAAGAAGAGAGCTACCAATCAAGAATGGACAACAGTCCCAATCATGACCAAATTGTGAAGGACATTTGTGTACAAGGAGCAGATTGGGACAGAGATCCCAATGAAAAACCCAGATTTATAAAGAGAGGAGATCTTCTTCCAAAGGCCAAGGGTTGGTTCAAAATCGTGAGGAGAAGCATCCTCCCTGCCGGGAACAATTCAGAAGTGAACCTTAAGAGAGCAACAATGGTGCAATGTATAATGAAAGGGGGAGAAATCAAGGTTCATGAACTCATAGCTCAAGGGATTCAAAAAGCTGTTGAGAATAGTGATTCTGGAGGAAAGTTAGGCTATCCAAGCACCATATTCTGTTTGTGTGCAAAAGCTGGGGTAGTGTTTAAAGAGGCAGACCCTGAATGGATAAAGGTGGGCATTGCAATTATAATTCGACGGATGCATGCTGTTGCAACCCCTCTACCTCAATGAAGATCAAGAAAAATAGCTGCTCATCAAGTTACAGAAGGACAAAACCAGGAGGAACAAGCCCCAACCACTTTAAACATGCATCAACTACAAGAAGCCATAGATAACCTATCTAGGTAATATATGAAAAATCAAGGGGCACAAAAAGAGCTTCAACTACAGATGATGAGCTACCAAGAGGAATCATCTTCCAATTGGAGGAGTCAGCAAAGTGAGTGGCAAAGGCAAGTGATGGAACAGCAGCTAGAACAAGGAAAACAGTGGGGAGAAGCTTTCAATCTAATAAACCAAAAGCAAGATTAACAGCAAGAAGCCATCCAAAGGCTAATCCACATCCAAGCACACCAAGGTGTACACATTCATGATATGCATCGAAGACAAAAAGAACAGGCGGATATATTTGACGAGTATAGAGCATTATCGGAAGGAGTGTATATGAGCGAAACAGGATATCACATAAACACTCAAGCTAGGCTCGGATACTTAGTTGGACAACTGCCCGTGCTGCATCCGGGAATCATAAAGTATGATGATGTAAGGGAAGAATTAGCACGAGAGAAAAGAGAAAGGGCTGAACAGAGCCATGAATCAGTAAGGAAGGTGCTAGAGGACTGGAAGAAGGCCAGAATAACAAGAATGCAGGGAAGCACAAGTAATCAAGGAAAAGACAAGGAAGCAAAGGGACATGAACACCCTCATGAGTAAAAGGTGGTGGAGTTCCCTCTTGTTCTCTACCTTTTCAAGCTTTAAATAAGGAAAATCATGTATGAAATAGAACATGCTTCCATAGTAGTTAGAATTTTCAATTCTGCATTTGAATTTCATTGCTTAAGTTTTTGATTACTAGTCTAGTGTCCTTGGCTTTCAATTTTTTCTTGCTTACTTGTATGTTTGTCCCTTAAGCCAAATAAAAAAAGGAAATGTTGTGAAAAACAAGAGTGGGGTTAGTTTGTGAAGTGAATTCTATATGTTTGTGGTAGGAAGATTAGTTAGCTAAGTTGGTTCACCAACAAGGAAAAAAGGCAACTATCTATCCTGAATCCTTTGCTTGAAATACATCCTATGAGATTGACTAAATAATAAGATCCCAATAAGAAAAGAAAAAGAGCAATAAAAGTGAGAAGGAATGAAACACAATAAGAAACAATGCTAGGCACCAAGGGTTTCAAGATGAGGCATGTGTCTGTGGTGTTCATGAATAAGGGATATACCTGGATGAATAAGCTCTCAGGAGTGCCTTATCACTTGGTAACTTGGGTTAACTAACTCGGGATCATCAGCTGAAAGTCCACTGTCAAGAGTAACCCTTGCTACAGAACACTTAGTAACCCAAAGAGGTGCTGGACACCAAGGTCTCAAGAAAGAAAAACAACAAACCATGTGCCTGTGGTGTGTATGTATGAGGGAAAGAGACTTGAGGGAGTAAGTCCTTAGGGGTGTTTTAACACCTAGCACCTTGAACCAACTGGTTCGAGAGTGTTGACTGAAAGCTTATCATAAAGAGTCGCCCTCTTACAGAGCACTTAGCCAAAAGAAGAATGTAATAAATCTTGAGAAAACAAAAGAAGGAAGGATCAATAACTAGGAAGTCTCAGGAGATGTAAGTAAGCAAGTGTTCAAGGGTATGATAAAGGCCTGAAACCTAGTAAGGGAAGGAACCTAAGTTGCTATGCATGAAACTCCATAAAACTAAGGATTTGACTTCCATAATAATGATTCATTCCTCTTGCCTTTTCATTCATCATTTATATTTCAGTACTTGCTTAGGGACAAGCAAGCTTTAAGTTTGGTGTTGTGATGCCAGGGCATCTAGGCCAGTTTCACTGACCTTTTCTTTACTATTTTAGGATAGTTTCATGTATTTTCTTTGAGAATAACGCAAGTTTTGGATGAAAATACACTCACACCTTGATTCAAGCAACTATTGTGAATTTCACATGATTTCATGAGGATTTTGCAAGAATTGAATGACAAATTGATGATGCATAATCTCATAACTTTGACTAGAGCTTTGATGCACTTTATTTGCTTAATTGGATAATGCATGATTTCATGACTTGGATTAGAACTTTGATGGACTTTATTTGTGTAATTTCAGGACAAAGGAAGCAAGGAAGAGCCACGTTAGTATCCACGTTAACCTAGTTAACGTAGGAACTAACGTGGAATAGGGACAAGCTTGCAGCGTTAATGAGAAAAGTGAACACCAGTAACGCCCTCGAAGCCATCATGAGCCACGTTAGTTGCCACGTTAACTACGTTAACGTGGTAGTTAATGTGGAGACAAAGAAGACTCCAACGTTAGTGGTAATTGTGATCACCACTAATGCTCCAAGATATGGCAATGAACCACGTTAAGAGCCACGTTAACTTAGTTAACGTGGACTCTAATGTGGAAGAGAGGAACAATGCCAACGTTAGTGACACTCACCTTTGTCACTAACGTTGGATCAAGCTTGCATTGCCCACGTTAGTGGTCACATTAAGACTACTAACGTGAAAGTTAACATGGAGTTAAGATTGAGGAGCCAACGTTAGTGACACTCACCTTTGTCACTAACGTTAGGATGGCATTCATAACCACGTTAAGAGCCACGTTAACTTAGTTACTGTGGACTCTAACGTGAGGATTAGGGGCATAAGGCAACGTTATTGGGAAAGGTGAGTCCCAATAACGCTTGCGAAGATGAGGCATAACCACGTTAAGAGCAACGTTAACTTAGTTAACGTGGACTCTAACGTGGGGGCTAAGGGTACAAGGCAACGTTATTGGGAAAGGTGAGTCCCAATAACGCTTGCAAAGGTTTATAAGGCAACGTTAGTGGCCATGTTAGTGGCACTAACATAGGAGTTAACGTGGGCGATGTGGTGGGAACGTTAGTGAGAAAAATGATTGCCACTAACGTTCTCGAACCCACAATGTCACTCAGCGTTAACGCCACTAACGCCCCAAGCCAAAGTCCATGCTTACATCACTTTTTCTCTGCAAATAAAGCTGAGCCCACTGAAGATCTCTAACTGCTTCAACTTAAGATCAAAGGCCCATATCCAAGACTTGCAGAATTGACTAGAAGACCAAGAAGAGTAGTATATATAGGAGTAGTTTTGAACTAGAAAAGAGGCTGGCATATTGGAGAAAACTACACTCTGTATATTTTACTTTTCTGTAACTTCTAGAGTTAGAATGTATTTTTCTTCTTCTTCTTCTTCATTTCCATTTTCCAGAGCTATGAACAACTAAACCACTTTCATTGGGTTAGGGAGCTCTGTTTTAATTTGATGGATCAATTATAGTTTTCATTTTTCATCTTCTTTCTTTTCTCTTGATTTTACTAGAAAGCTTTCGATCTTCATCTAATTGGTTTGTTATCTTGGGAAAGAAACTCTCCATAATTGAATCTCCTCTGAGCCTTGGAAAAGGGATGAGGAGATCATGCTAGAAATACTTTCTCATGTTGGACCAAATTGGGGTTTGGATGGGTATAGTGACATATAACCTTACAAACACTTTGATTTGGAAATACATGTGGTATAATCAGTGACCATACTTCATCTCTTCTCATGAGCAATTAAATCAATGAATTGGACAATTGTTCAAGTTTAGAGAGAATGGATTGCCAAGGAATTGGGATCCAATCACTTAAGATTGCCAAGGAGATCAATGAATGCATTGATTGAGGAAGAGATGAGAATAAACTTGATCCGGAGAATGCAACACCTCCTGAACCCATGTCATTCAGAATATATTGGCATCATGATAAGAAATAGGCTATCAATTAGGCGAATATTTTCGCATTAGCAATCTCAAGCTATCAGTTAGGCGGGCACTTTCACATTAGCAATTTGGCACAAGGCCCATTCAACATACAATTCTCAACTTTTTATATCATTCATTATTTTTCATTTTCTTTTCTTTTCTATATACCTCCGCATCACCTTACAATTTAAGCATACCTCCGCATCACCAAGTAGCTAAACGTACCTCTGTATCACCTGTTGATCTTTAAAATTTTCCTAGGGACAACTTACACACTTTTGATTAACTAAGTTCATACATTCTGCCAAAATTTGGACGTAACCTTTGGGTCTAAATCAAGTTTTACTACGTTTGGATTAGAATTGAATTTGATAACATAAAAGCTGCTGCTACACTAAAGAAAATTCTGGAAAAATATAGCAAGCTGTTATGTTTTTGATAAATCTATGATAAATTCAATTCTAGTCCAATACTTCCAGATTTTGGTTTTAAATTTAATTTGATAATGTAAATGAATCGGGTTTGAAAATGATTTGAGATATAAAAATAATTGATTTTGGAAGCGGTTTGATTTTAAATTAGTTTGATTTTATAAATGATTTAATATTTGAGCTGGTTTGATTTCGAAAAAGATTTATTATTGGAATTGGTTCGATTTGAAAATAATTTGATATTAAAACTGGTTGAATTTTGGAAAATGATTGAGATTTGGAAATGGTTGAGAAGGGTTTGAGGAATATTTGGATGACTCGAAAAGGGTGGCAGAGTCCGAGTTTTAGAGGAGATGCTGTCGAAATTTTAAAAAAATTGGAAGTTTCGTTTAAAGTAATTATTTAAAAAGATTTAGTTTTAAACCTTATATGTTTTTAGTTTGATTTATTTAGAAAATAATGAATTATGTTGAGTTGGGATTGTTGATGAACAGAATAGGAGGATTGATGATGATGATTGAATTTGAATGAAGGATGATGAGGAATGATTTTAAAGTATGATTTTTGAATAAATGTGGAAATGAGATATGTATTGATGATGAAAATGAATTAAAAGTAAACGAGACTTGTAAAATTGAGACAAATTGTTGAATACGTAAGATGTGACCGGGCACTTTAACTCCCCGGTTTCTCCCATGGGCATGTATATATATATATATATATATATATATGAATTTGAGTTTGGGGCATTGTCTCTCCCCATGGATGAGCTTGGGATTATTTTCATGGATATTATTGACCTTGGAGATACGCGTACAGAGGGACTATCTAATGGTTAGCTACCGGACATGTCGGGTTGGCTGTATAACCGATAGATGAGCTCATTAGCCATAGGGCAGGCATTCATCATATGCATCTATATGACATTGTTTGGTGTGCATATTGTAATTGGTTTGCCTATTTGAATAATTTTGTTTAATTGCTAATTATTATACTTGACGTAACTACTCTTAATTGTGTTTAAATCTCATTACTTGTGTTTGTGACTGAAATTGGTTGGGTTGTGGTGAATTGGATGTTGATTGAGCTATTTGGACCTAGAGCTGTGATTGGTTTGTTTTGTGGTTTAGTAAAGTTTGAAATATCAAGCTGGTTTAGCATAGACTTAATGAACTTATGTTTGGAACAGGTTGGTCATTCATACTGTTAGGAGATTTTTTAAGATTCTTTTATCTGAAAAGCGAGTTTGAATTTCTGGATAATTAACTGATTTTCTTTAAAAAGGTTTTGAATTTTTGATGGTTAAACCATCGATTTTCAAAGGATTCATAAGACAACAATAGTCACTGAGCTTGAAAATGATTTTCTTATTAAATGTGTCTTCTTATGACTATTCTGAAACTCTGTGGTGAGACCGTGTGATTAGGTTCTTGATGAGCGGATATTTTATATGCTTTTGGCATCATTTTCATATAGTTTTTAGCATGTTTTGTTTAATTTTTATTAAGTTTTCATAGGTTTTAGTGTTAAAATTCACATTTTTGGATTCTACTTTGAGTTTGTGTATTTTTATGCAGTTTCAAGTATTTTTTTGTTGAAATTGAGGAGCTGGAGCAAAAGTCTGGCTCAGAGACAGAGAAAGCACTGCAGATGTTGTCCGGATCTGACCTCCTTGCACTCAGAAAAGCTTTTTTAGAGCTACAGAAGTCCAAATGTAGCATTCTCAATAGCTATGGAAAGCTGACTTTCAGAGCTTTTCAGCAATGTATAATAGTTTATACTTTGTATTAGAATAAAAGGCCCAAAACTGGCATTTAACGCCAGCCTCCTACCCCATTCGAGGCGTCCAGCGCCCACAAGGAGGAGACCAGCATCCAAACGCCCAAAGAGAACCCCCTAGCCAGCATTTAATGCCCTAGAGGCCTCCTAGCACGTGGATCTCATCAAAGCTCAGTCCAAACATTCACCAAGTGGGCCCCAGAAGTGGATCTTAGCACTAAAAGATTGTTTTACCTTTCTTATGTAATCCTTAGTCATTAGTCTAGTATTTAAGGGATAGTTTACATAATCATACAGAATTTTAAGACCTCTATGCCATATTTTCATTTTGTCATTGTATTTCCTATCAGTATGAGTTTCTAAACCTCCTAGGTTGAGGGGAGGAGCCCTGCTGAGTTTATGGATTAATAAAAGTACTACTGTTCTTTCTCAATTTGTGTTTGATTTAATTCTAAGATGTATTTTTGTTCTTCAACATGATGAACGGG
Organism: Arachis duranensis; assembly: GCF_000817695.3. NCBI lineage: Eukaryota > Viridiplantae > Streptophyta > Magnoliopsida > Fabales > Fabaceae > Arachis > Arachis duranensis. Next base: position 99,304,151 of record NC_029780.3, read on the forward strand.
ATGACCCGTGATAATTATCTTCGTTCTTCATACTAAGACCGCGTGCCTGACAACCACGCGTGTTCTTCTTAGGTTCGTGTGAATACTTAAGTGGAAAGCATTGAACCGCGAGCTTGACTATACATCTCTTAGACGACTAATCCACGACTTTGTTGGGGACTTCTCGAGACACCAGTTCAGCCAAGGTATGGGGAGATTAGGGTCTTTGTGGTAGAGGCTAGAACCAAGGTGCAGCATCCTCTGATCCAAATGATTCGACCTTGTCTGTGGCGCTTTGAGTAGGATCACCAAAGAGAATGAACTGCAATAATTTCACCCTCATTCAGAATGGATCCGCACTAACCCTGGGGTTTAGATCTGGAGAAGAATTGGCGGCTGTTCAAACCAGCGTCAATCACATACATCCTGCCATAGAAGACATCATTCACAATTGAAGAAGACAGTAATACCAGAGTTAATCCAGAAGGACAAAGCATCTCCAAGCCTTAACCACATTCATATCATAGTTTATATGACTTTTGAGTTTTGATTACTGGTGGACGAAATTGTGATCCTCTTTGTATTTGCATGAGATTTAATAATTGGCTCTATTTGAAGTCACAAATCCGTTCAACTAACCAGCAAGTGTACTGGGTCGTCCAAGTAATAAACCTTACGTGAGTAAGGGTCGATCCCACAGAGATTGTTGGTATGAAGCAAGCTATGGTCACCTTGTAAATCTCAGTTAAGTGGATTCATAGGGTCAAAAGTAATTGGATTAGATATTTAAAAGATAAATAAAATAAAGGGATAAAAATACTTATGTAAATCAATAGGGGGAATTTCAGATAGGCGTGTGGAGATGCTAGAATCCTTTCGAATCTCTACTTTCTTATTGCTTTCATCCAATCCTTCTTACTCCTTTCCATGGCAAGCTGTATGTAGGGCATTGGTGGACGAAATTGTGATTTATGCGTTCTTTGGATTTTGAATGAAAGCTTTATTATGGCACTGGTTGAATTCACAACTCCGTTCAACTAACCAGCAAGTGTACTGGGTCGTCCAAGTAATAAACCTTACGTGAGTAAGGGTCGATCCCACAGAGATTGTTGGTATGAAGCAAGCTATGGTTACCTTGCAAATCTCAGTCAGGCAGATTAAAGGGTAATTGTGATTATTGGAATAAATAATAAAAAGGAATAATAAAAGGGATAGAATACTTATGCAGATTCATTGGTAGGAATTTCAGATAAGCGGATGGAGATGCTGTAGAGCCCAGGGACGCCTGCTCTCCTACTGCTTCTACTCAATCCTTCTTACTCCTTTCCATGGCAAGCTTTGTATA
>NC_029780.3:99307507-99308388 GCF_000817695.3 Arachis duranensis
AAAAACCGAAAACAGAAAGAAATAAAGAACAAGGAATGAATCCACCTGAGTGAGGGTGGCGCCTTCTTGAAGGTGCAATGGTGCTCTTTGAGCTCCTCTATGTCTCTTCCTTGCTTCTGTTGAATAATTCATAGTAATTTTGGTGCTCCTATCCATAGTTGCTCCCAATAGTTGTGTGGAGGACCATTTATTCCCTGAGGTATCTCGGGGATTTCTTGATTTGCAGCCACATGTTATACCACTGAGCTATGACGGCTTATATTTTCCATCTCTCAAGACTCAGAGGTGGAAGCTTTTGTCTTCCCTTTGAGGTTTCTCTGGCCTTAGGTGCCATTAATGGTAATGGAAAAGCAAAAAAGTTATGCTTTTACCACACCAAACTTAAAATATTGCTCGCCCTCGAGCAAGAAAGAAAAGAAAAGTAGAAGAAGAAGAAGATGGAGGTGAGTGAGGGGAGATGGAATCGGCTATATGGGTGGGTTGGGTGGGAAAGTTGAGGTTGATGTGAATGGTGAATGGGGTGATTGGGAAGAGGATTTGAGGTGATTGATGAAGAAGATTGGGAATTGTGACATGGGGAATTCAAATCACAAAAATAGGATTAGGAGGGAAGGTGGGAATATGGTAGGTGGGGATCCTGTGGGGTCCACAGATCCTGAGGTGAAAAGAAATACCATTCCTTCATCATATAGGCATGAGAAATGCCTTCATGCATCATTCTGGCGTTCAAACGCCCATTGGTGCATGTTCTGGGCGTTAAACGCCCATGTAATGCATGTTTCTGGCGTTGAACGCCAGTTTCATGCTTGTTTCTGGCGTTCAGCGCCAGATTGTCCTCTGTATGCACATCCTGGCATTAAACGCCAGGTTGTTGCTTGTTT
>NC_029780.3:99309426-99309983 GCF_000817695.3 Arachis duranensis
ACATCTTCATCCTCTTCAGAGGATGAATAATCTTCAGAGCTCATGAATGGCAGAAGGAGATTTAATGGAATCTCTATGGTCTCTAAATGAGCCTCAGATTCCTCAGGATCCTTAATAGGAAACTCCTTCTTGCTTGAAGGACATCCCAGGAGGTCTTCCTCACTAGGATTTTCGTCCTCCTCCTCCCCTATGCATTCGGCCATGTTGACTAAGTCAATGGCTTTGCACTCTCCTTTTGGATTCTCTTCTGTATTACTTGGGAGAATACTGGGAGGAGTTTCAATAACTTTCTTACTCAGCTGGCCTACTTGTGCCTCCAAATTTCTAATGGAGGATCTTGTTTCATTCATGAAACTGAAAGTGGCTTTTGACAGATTAAAGACTATATTAGCTAAATTAGAATTATTTTGTTCAGAGTTCTCTGTCTGTAGCTGAGAAGATGATGGATATGGCTTACTATTATTCAGCCTATTGCGTCCACCATTGTTAAAGCCTTGTTGAGGCTTTTGTTGATCCTTCCAGGAGAAATTTGGATGATTTCTCCATGATGGGTTATA
>NC_029780.3:99313661-99323855 GCF_000817695.3 Arachis duranensis
GTTATGACGTGTTTTGGGCGTTCAACTCCGGATCATGACGTTTTTCTGGCGTTTAACTCCAGACAGCAGCGTGTACTTGGCGTTCAATGCCAAGTTACGTCGTCATTCTTCGAATAAAGTATGGACTATTATATATTGCTGGAAAGCCCTGGATGTCTACTTTCCAACGCCGTTGAGAGCGCGCCAATTGGAGTTCTGTAGCTCCAGAAAATCCATTTCGAGTGCAGGGAGGTCAGATTCGAACAGCATCAGTAGTCCTTTTGTCAGCCTTCTTCAGAGTTTTGCTCAAATCCCTCAATTTCAGTCAGAATTTACCTGAAATCACTGAAAAACACACAAACTCATAGTAAAGTCCAAAAATGTGAATTTATCATAAAAACTAGTGAAAACATCCCTAAAAGTAGCTTAAACTTACTAAAAACTATATAAAAACAATGCCAAAAAGCGTATAAATTATCCGCTCATCAGGCATCACCATCATCAATGGCTACTTTTAATCCTCTCGAGAAAATGGTCCTATGCGCTGTCACTGCACGGCTAATCGTCTGGAGGCATCACCCTTGTTGATAGCTACATCCCATCCTCTCAGTGAAAATGGTCCAAATGCTCTGTCACAGCACGGCTAATCATCTGTCGGTTCTCAATCAGTTTGGAGTAGAATCCATTGATTCTTTTGCGTTTGTCATCACGCCCAGCCTTCAAGAGTTTGAAACTCGTCACAGTCATTCAATACTGGAATCCTACTCGGAATACCACAGACAAGGTTAGACTTTCCGGATTCCCAGGATCCTACTTGGAATACCACAGACAAGGTTAGACTTTCCGGATCCCCATGAATGCCGCCATCTATCTAGCTTATACCATGAAGATTCTGTTGGGGAATCTAAGAGATATGCGCCCGGCCTAGAGTAGAACGGAAGTGGTTGTCAATCACGCGCGTTCATAGGTGAGAATGATGATGAGTGTCATAGATCATCACATTCATCAAAGTGTTGTGCAACGTATATCTTGGAATAAGAATAAAAGAAAATTGAACAGAAAGTAATAATAATTGTATTGAAACTTGAGGTACAGTAGAGCTCCACACCCTTAATCTATGGTGTGCAGAAACTCCACCGTTGAAAATACATAAGTGAAAGGTTCAGGCATGGCAGAATGGCCAGCCCCCATGGTCTAAGGACTATGCATCCAGAGATGACTAATACACTAGTAAAAAGTCTTATTTATACTAAACTAGCTACTAGGGTTTACATGAGTAAGTAATTGATGCATAAATCCACTTCCGGGGCCCACTTGGTGTATGTTTGGGCTGAGCTTAATCTATCCACGAGCTGAGGCTTTTATTGGAGTTGAACGGCGTTTAACTCCAGACAGCAGCATGTACTTGGCGTTGAGTGCCACTTTACGTCGTCAATTCCCAAATAAATTATGGACTATTATATATTTCTGGAAAGCTCTGAATGTCTACTTTCCAACGCCATTGAGAGCGCGCCATTTGGAGTTCTGTAGCTCCAAAAAATCCATTTCAAGTGCAGAGAGGTCAGATTCCAACAGCATCAGCAGTCCTTTTGTCAGCCTTTTTCAGAGTTTTGCTCAAGTCCCTCAATTTCAGCCAGAAATTACCTGAAATCACAGAAAAATACACAAACTCATAGTAAAGTCCAGAAATGTGAATTTAACATAAAAACTAATGAAAACATCCCTAAAAGTAGCTTGATCTTACTAAAAACTACCTAAAAACAATGCCAAAAAGCGTATAATTTATCCGCTCATCAATTACCCTTTTTCATTCCTTTTATGCTTTTAACCAAATTCAAATCAATAACCCTTCTATACACCTGACTAAGATCTGCAAGATAACTATAGCTTGCTTCAAACCACAATCCTCGTGGGATCGACCCTGACTCGCTCATGTATTACTTGGATGACCCAGTGCACTTGCTGGTTCAGCTGTACGAAGTGTGAGGATTCGTGCACCAGTTCTTACCTCCTATAGACTTTCTTTTTCAGTAACAGATTCAAGAAGCTTTGGCGTGAAGCCGTGACCAAACTATTGATGCCTTATTTACATATATGTATTTTTTTCTGTATTCGGTTTAACCTTAGATTTTGTTTTTCCCTCGTTGTTTATTCTTTTGTTATTTTAGAGGGACATGACTTATATTTAAGAAGTATTTGAATAACATTATGTATTTATTATTATGTGAATTTAATCATGTGATTAAGTGAATTAAAGTAAATACTTTTTGGTTTCGTAACTAAGGAATTCGGTTTATATTCGTGAAGGCTCAATATTAAATAATTATAATATGAAATTAATGGATTAGAAGTAAGTAATGCCTGAACTTTTAGTACGATCATGAGGTGTTAAAAGTATGGGTCTTACATCACTAGTTAGTTGTTGTAAGTGTTCATACCGGGGTTGAGCTATGTAACCCGGGTCGACTAAAGACAAAGCACTCAACCTCCTCAGGACGGGTCCCCCGACCTCTTCTTTAAAGAGTTTGGCCAAAGAACCAGAAAAGCCCAAAGCAGGCCCAAACGAAGGAACACAGCCCAAATCTAAAGGCAGCCAAAGCCTAGAAGGATAATGGCAGTTCCCCTTAAAAGATAAGAAGAATTCACTCAAAGATAAGATAAGATAACTGTCTTATCTCTAGAAAGAACACTCCACACTACTATAAATACAATGGAGCACCCAGGTATAACTCATACTCTGATTCTACACAAAATCCTGCCTAAAGCACGTGCTAACTTAAGCATCGGAGTCTTTTGCAGGTACCACCACCCTCTGGTGACAAAGGACCAGTAGCACCGCCAAGTCCAATAAGTCAGACACGATAGCTCCGGCCACCAGATCCAACAAGTCGGACACAATAGCTCCGGCCGCCACAGAAGATCTCATCCGAGATCGACCTACAGTTTCAGGTAACCCTCGGAACATTGGCGCCATTGCCAGGGACCTGGAAGTCATCCCATCATCATGACGGACAACCTTGACAATGACCACAACTCTGATTTAGAAAATAGAACACCGCACAAAAATGTGGACATCACATCAAAGGATACACCTCAACCAAACTAAGACAAGCATTCTCCAAATACAGAAATCTTAGATGCCCTTTGAGAACAGCAAGATCGTCTTAAGCAGCTCGAACAGGAGGCCGAACACCAGCGTGAAGCCGAAAGAAACCTCCAGAGAGAAACTAGGCGACGCCGAGAGTTGGAGGACAAGCTCCTAAAACTCGAAGCCAACCTTATAACCAAAACCATTTAGTCTGGTCAAGATGATAGCTCCCACAAGGATCAAGATCCCTTCACCAAAGAGATCATGATAGCTAAAGTTCTAAGGGATTTTAAAGCTCTCGACATGACCCCATACGACGGTACCTCCGATCCAAGCCATCATCTCAGCAATTTTAGAAGCAGAATATATCTCACTGATGCCTTGGACACTATTCAATGCAAAGCTTTCCCGACTACCCTAACAAAGACAGCAATTAAGTGGTTCGACAGTTTGCTCCTAGATCCAAAGCCAAACACGCCCCGAGCCTATTAGGGATCAAGCAAGAAGATCGGGAAAGTCTTCGCAATTACATGGAAAGATTCAACACAGCGTGTCTGGACATACAAAGTCTGCCAACAGAAGCAGCTATCATGGGTCTTATCAATGGCCTACGAGAAGGACATTTTAGTCACTCTATATCAAAAAAGTGCCCAACATCTCTAAACGAGGTACAAGAATGGGAAGAAAAGTATATTATCATGGAGGAGAATTCTCGATTAGGAGAGACCTCAAAACCCGGATTCTCCTACCCCTCTCGGGACAAGGATAAAGAGTCGAAGAAAAAAGAAGATCAACTCAGAGAGAAGCCCAGAAAATACCACAATTACACCCCTCTTCTGGTATCTCTTGTGGATGTTTACCGAGAAATATGCCACACTGAGAAGATCCCACCACCTCGCCCAATCAAAAGCAAAAAAGAAGGGGGAAGTCGGACAAAATACTACGAATACCATCGAATCTACGGATATCCTACCAACAAGTGCTTCGAATTAAAGAATGTCATAGAGAGATTGGCAAAAGAAGGGTGACTAGATCGATACTTAGCCAACAAAGCAGATGAACCTAGAAAAAGAAGAAGGGACGAAGAGGTCGGCCGAGATGAACGACCACCTCACACCCTGGAGAGATATGTTCATATGATAAATGGAGGATTCGTAGGAGGAGGGATCTCTAAATCATCTCGCAAAAGGCACCTTAAAGAAGTATATCAGGTGGGGGAAGGAGAGAGGTCATCCGACCTCCCCACTATTACCTTTACCCAAGAAGACGCAGCAGGCATCATCCCGAGACATGATGATCCCATGGTCATTAGTATCATATTGGCCAACGTAAATCTCCACCGAACACTGGTAGACCAAGGAAGCTCCGTGGATATCTTGTTTAAATCCGCTTTCGACAAACTCGGCCTACAAGATAAAGAGCTTGGAGCATATCCGAACAGCTTGTTCGGACTGGGAAACACTCCAATCCAACCACTTGGATATATCTCACTATACACGACCTTTGGAAATGGAATCCGGTCAAAGACACTCTACATAGACTACATCGTGGTCGACGTGAGCTCAGCTTACAACGCCCTAATAGGTTAGACCATACTGAACCAGCTCGCCGCAGTAGTCTCGACTCCATATCTATGCATGAAGTTCCCAACTCCAAAAGGTATCGCCACGATAAAAGGAGACCAGAAAATTGCGCGACGCTGTTACAATGAAAGTTTCAACCTTAGAGGCAAAGGAAAATAAATCAACACTATCGAACTCGGGGGAGTTCAAGGTCACGAGGAACTTCGTCCATAACCTGAAGGCGAGATCGAACAAGTCCAGATCGGAGATGCCTTGAATAAAACAACAAATATTGGGGCAACCTTAAAAGGAGACGTAAAAGAGCCTCTGATACAGTTCCTAAAGGATAATTCCGACCTCTTTGCATGGAAGGCCACAAACATGCTGGGCATAAACCCCAAACTAATGTGCCAAAACTGGCAGTATACCCGGGATCTCGGCCAGTTCAGCAGAAGCGTCAGAAGCTCGGACCGAAAAGGTCCCAAGCTATGGAAGAATAGGTACAAGCCTTATTGGAGGCAAGATTCATAAGAGAGGTCAAGTACCCACTATGGCTAGCCAACGTTGTCTTGGTAAAAAATTCAAATGGGAAATGGCGGATGTGCACTGACTACACCGATCTCAATAAAGCCTGCCCAAAAGATCCCTATCCACTTCCAAGTATAGACACTCTAGTGGATGCCTCCTCCGGATACAAGTACCTCTCCTTCATGGATGATTATTCAGGATACAATCAAATCCCGATGTACCCACCCGATCAAGAAAAGACCTCACTCCTAACCCCAAAAGCAAATTACTGTTATGTTGTCATGCCATTCAGACTAAAAAACACAAGAGCTACCTACCAAAGATTGATGAACAAAGTCTTCGCAGACCATATTGGGAAACTAATGGAGGTATATATAGACGATATGTTGGTAAAAACACAAAGTGAGGAATCATTACTGTCTGACCTCACCAAAGTGTTCGATACCATAAGAAAGCATGGTATGCGACTTGATCCCGCAAAGTGCACCTTTGCAGTAGAGGCTGGCAAATTCTATCTTAGGCTTCATACTCACACAAAGAGGAATTGAGGCAAACCCGGATAAATGACAGGCTATACTCAACATGAAAAGTTCGACCTGCATCAAAGAGGTCCAACAGCTCAACGGAAAATTAGCCGCCCTGTCCAGATTTCTAACTAGATCAGCCCTGACCACGGGAAGCAGAAGCACTCATATTATACCTCATAGTAGGAAGTCGGGCAATAGCCTCAGCACTTGTCAGGGAGGACGAACGTAAGAAACAACCCATCTACTTCATCAGCAAGGCTCTACATGGGGCCGAACTAAACTATCAAAAGATAGAAAAGTTCGTCTACGCTCTCATATTAACTTCTCGACGCCTCCACCCATACTTCCAAGCTCACACCATCAAGGTACGGACCAACCAGCCCATAAAAGGCATTCTACAGAAGAAAGACTTAGCTGAAAAATTCTACAGTGGGCAGTCGAGTTATCTGAGTTTGATCTTCAATATGAAGCTCGGACATCCATCAAATCACAGTATCTGGCCGACTTTATTGCTAAGTATACCGACACCCCGGGATCTCCTATAAAATGAAATCTCTACGTAGAAGGCTCTTCAAACAAGACCGGGCGTGGCACAGGGGTGATATAGAAAGCGATCAGGGAACCCAAATCAAACTCTCCTTAAAATTCGAGTTCCCTACTTCAAATAATCAGGCTGAATACGAGGCATCACTAGCCAGTTTGAGGCTGGCTAAGGAGGTTGGAGTTCAAAAGCTTATCATCTTTAGCGATTCACAAGTAGTCACCTCACAAATAGAAGGGAGCTACCAAGCTAAGGACCCTACCATGAAAAAATACCTGGACAAAATCAGAGAAAAGCTTAGACAACTCGGGGAATATGAGGTCCACCATATACCTCAGGAACAGAATGCTCGAGCTGATGCACTCTCAAAACTAGCCAGCACCAAACTAGGGGGCAATAATAGAAGCCTCATCCAGGAAATACTACAAAGCCCATCGATCTCGGAGGAAGAAAAAATCCTAGCCATATCAAGTCAGGATTAAGGATGGATGACCCCCATAATCAACTACCTCAAGTCAGAGACACTCTCCACAGATAAGAATGAGGCAAAGAGGCTAAAGCGAGAAGCACAATACTACACCATAATGGGCGACATCTTATATAGGAGAGGGATCTTAACACCCCTCCTAAGATGTATACCGACTTCCAATACAAGGGAAGTCTTGGAAGAAGTACACAGTGGCATGTGTGGCAACCACCTGGGGGCACGAGCTCTTTCCAAAAAGGTGCTCCGGACAGGGTTCTTTTGGTCAACATTGAACAATATTACAAGGTTCAGGGTTCCTTACTCCATCACCACAGACAATGGCACTCAATTCATTGACACAAGTTTTAGGAAATTAGTAGTTGACTTGAAAATAAAGCACCAATTCACATCCGTAGAACACCCACAAGCCAACGGACAGGCAGAAGCTACCAACAAAGTCATACTAGCTGGGTTAAAATAGAGACTACATGACGCAAAGGGAGCTTGGGCTGAAGAGCTCCCATAAGTCTTATGGGCATATCGGACAACTCCACACTCCACCACAGGAGAATCACCCTTCCGATTGGCTTACGGAACGGAGGCAATGATCCCAGTAGAGATCAAAAAAGGATCCCCCAGAGTAATCCTCTACAATGAAAAGGCCAACTTCCAAATTCAATGGGAAGAACTCGACCTACTTCCAGAAGTCCGAAAAAGAGCTCAGATCAGATAGGAAGCATTAAAGCGCTGAATGGCCTCAAGATACAATCAGAAATTAGTCCAGCGAAGTTTTGCCAACAACGATCTTATCCTAATCCAAAATTACATCGGAGCAGGTCGATCAAGAGAAGAAAACTAGCAGCTAACTGGAAAGGACCTTACCGAGTTATAGAGGTATTGGGAAAAGGCTACTACAAGGTGTCCGCCCTTGAGGGGCGAGAACTACAAAGGTCATGGCACGCCTGCAACCTCAGAAGGTACTATAGTTAAGAGGTAATAAAGATCTTAGGTTAAGGCGCACTCTTTTTCCTGAAAAGATTTTTTAATGAGGTGCCAAGCCAAGGTCTACAAAATTGCCTGTTTAGAAGGGTAAGCACCCACATGTATATATCCTTGTCTATATGCCTATTTTCTGTTTGAATAAAGATTTTCAGATTTCCTACAAAGTTTTTCTACTAAGATGCATTAATCTGAGCGCAAGAACTGATTACGACAAGGTCGGCAAGATGAAAACCAAATTCATCGTCCGATTACGACAAAGTCGGCAAGGTGAAAACCAAATTCACCACCCAATTACAACAAGGTCGGCAAGATGAAAGAGATAAAAACAGATTAATGCAAAAAGTTATAAAAAGTAATCCACAAAAAGAGGCCTGACGAGGTCTGATTAAAAATGGACTACTAAAAATAACTTAAGAAGGACCGACAAGAAGAAGTCGGACCAAACCAATCAATGCAAAAAGTTATAAAAAGTAATCCATAAAAAGAGGCCTGACGAGGTCTGATTAAAAATGGACTACTAAAAATAACTTAAGAAAGACCGACAAGAAGAAGTCGGACCAAACCAATCAAAGCAACAAAGTTATAAAAAGTAATCCCTAGAAAGAGGCCTAACAAGGTCTGATTAAAAATGAATTACTAAAAATAACTTAAGAAGGACCGACAAGAAGTCGGGCCAACAGAAAGCGTGCGTTGAAAGGGACATAGCTTCGCCCAAAAAGCCATAACTCCACGACAAGCCTATCAAAATTGTTCAAACAAACTAAAAAGGGTTCTACGAGAACACTAAAAAAAGTTGTCGAACAATTTAGCCCCGAGGATCACCTCGACCAAGAAGAAAGTGAACAAAACCAGCAATAATCAAAAGAGGTCGAACAAAATCAACACTCTACAAAGGTGTATAAAGGGTACAAAAGCATGAGCAACATATCCAACAATATAAAAACATTTAAAGACTCAAAAAGGCCACCTAAGCGGCAGCCTCAGAGTTTAAGGGTAATTTGTTTTTCAATATAAAGTTGCATAGAAGCAACTAAATGTCAACGAAGAACCAACAATATGAAAATAACAAAAACCAGAGTTCAAAAAGCCCGCTGGGCTATACAAATGCACAAGAAATCACAAGGGGTCCAAAGTCTCCTTGGTAGCAGCATCCTGAGGGGAAGAGGGATGAACGATCTTCAAGGGGGTCGCATCAACAGTCCCATCCATCCGATTTAGAATTTGGATGTCAAGGTCAGACTCGGGATGGCCGACCTCAGCTGCATGAGTGGAAGAAATCGCAGTAGCAGAAGCTTTGATTGGCGGCACAGGGGGAGGACCTTCTTCTTCATCATCATCCGGGGCAGGAACGATCTTACCATCTTCCACAACATTATCCAAATGAAAAAGAGTCAGATCGAGATCGGGGGCAAGAACTCGGACTTGGCTTTCAAGTTCTCATAAGCATCGGTCACACTACCCACAAGATGGCCCTGGATCTCAGCATAATCAGCATGAGCAGATTCCAGCCTCTCCCTAGTCTCCAGCAACTCGCCATAAGTACGAATATTGCTCTTTTTATGCTTCTTCGCCATCTCTTCAGCCAGATTCGCAGCGGTAGTTCGGGACTTCTCATTTTCCACATCCAGCTCCAATTTTGCCACCTTTGTATCAAGCTCATCTTTTAGCCATTTGATTCTGTCAAATTCCAACTTAGCATCCTTCGTAAAGGCCTTCGTCGCATGAATGGAAGAATCTTGGACCGTACGGAACAAAGCCGCACCCATATGAGCCATCCGAACACTACTACTGGTAATAGAATCCAGGTGGTGAATGATGGACATATCGTCCATGGGAAGTCGGCCATAAGGAGCGATCTGATTATCAACAAACCCCACAACATCAAAATCAGGGGCATCCAAGTCATAAGGTTCAACAGTCTTCTGCCTTTTGATGGAGGACCGGCAGTAGGGGAAGAGGCAGCACCAGAGGTCGGCTAGGGAGGATCAGAGGAAACCATATGAACCTGAGGAGTAGGAATAATCTTCCTCGGTCCAGAAGTGCCCGAGGTCGATGGTGCACGAAATTGCAATCACACCTTTGCAACTCCGCACAACTAACCAGCAAGTGTACTGGGTCGTCCAAGTAATACCTTGCGTGAGCAAGGGTCGATCCCACAGAGATTGTCGGCTTGAAGCAAGCTATGGTTATCTTGTAAATCTTAGTCAGGATATCAGAAATTATCAGGACTGATTGTGAAAAGCAAAAGAACATGAAATGGTTACTTGTTTTGCAGTAATGGAGAATAGGTTAGGGTTTTGGAGATGCTCCATCTTCTGAATCTCTGCTTTCCTACTGTCTTCTTCTTCAGACACGCAAGACTCCTTCCATGGCAAGCTGTATGTAGGGTTTCACCGTTGTCAATGGCTACCTCCCATCCTCTCAGTGAAAACGATTGCATATGCTCTGTCACAGCATAGCGGAATTCATCTGTCGGTTCTCAATCAGGCCGGAATAGAATC
>NC_029780.3:99324559-99326004 GCF_000817695.3 Arachis duranensis
AGAAAAACACACAAACTCATAGTAAAGTCCAGAAAAGTGAATTTTAACTAAAAACTAATAAAAATAGGATAAAAACTAACTAAAACATACTAAAAGCATACTAAAAACAATGCCAAAAAGCGTATAAATTATCCGCTCATCACAACACCAAACTTAAATTGTTGCTTGTCCCCAAGCAACTGAAAATCAAAATAGGATAAAAAGAAGAGAATATACTATAGACCCCAAAATATCAAGGAAACATAGCTCCAATTAGATGAGCGGGACTAGTAGCTTTTTGCCTCCGAACAGTTTTGGCATCTCACTCTATCCCTTGAAGTTCAGAATGATTGGCATCTATAAGAACTCAGAACTCAGATAATGTTATAGATTCTCCTAGTTAAGTACAATGATTCTTGAACATAGCCAGTGTATGAGTCTTGGCCGTGGCCCAAAGCACTCTGTCTTCCAGTATTACCACCGGATACATACATGCCACAGACACATAATTGGGTGAACCTTTTCAGATTGTGACCCAGCTTTGCTAGAGTCCCCAATTAGAGGTGTCCAGGGTTCTTAAGCACACTCTTGTTGCCTTGGATCACAACTTTATTTCTTTCTTTTTCTTCTCTTTTTTTTTCTTTCTTTTTTTTTATTAATTTTTTTTCTCACTGCTTTTTCTTGCTTCAAGAATCAATCTAATGATTTTTTAGATCCTCAATAACAGTTTTCTTTTTCCTCATTCTTTCAAGAGCCAACAATTTTAACATTCTCAAAACAACAAATTCAAGAGACATATGCACTGTTCAAGCATTCATTCAGAAAACAAAAAGTAATGTCACCACATCAATATAATTCAACTAGTTTCAAGGATAAATTTCAAAATCCTGTACTTCTTGTTCTTTTGTGATTAAAGCATTTTTCATTTAAGTTATTAATTATAAATTAAGAACAAGACTCAAAGATAGATATAAGATGAGACTAAAAAAAAATAAAAATAGAAAACAAAACAAAAAGAACAAAAACGTAAAAACATAGGCTCCTAATGATAGAGGTTTTCACAGAGTTAGGACTCAACAACCTTGATTTTGAGAAGTGGATGCTCCCTCAACTTGAGAGGAGAGCTTTTGGCGTTTCAACTCTTGGAGTTCACGCCCCTGCTTCTCTTGTTCCTTCAGCAATTTGCAGAGCATGCAGTTCTGATTCTGCTGTTCTTCCTTCAGTTGCTCCATAGTCTCTTGCAACTTGGTGATAGATGCTTCTAGGCTGGTCCAGTAGTCAATTCTTGGGAATTCAGGGAGGAATTCATGCGCCCTCCTCTTGATAGAGTTGTCTTGCATTTGTCCTTCCATTGACTTCTTGGTGATTGGGTGTTCAATGGGTATGAACTCATCTACTCCCATCTTCACCCCAGCCTCTTTACAGAGCAAGGAGATCAAGCTTGGGTAAGCCAATTTGGCTTCAGT
>NC_029780.3:99326580-99327743 GCF_000817695.3 Arachis duranensis
AGCCATGATCTTGATGAATCTTAGCTTAGTGATCACGGAAAAGCACACCAAACTTAGAGGTTTGCTTGTCCTCAAGCAAAAGAAAGGAAAGAAGAGAGAGTGAGGAAGAGGAAATTCGAATGGTGTGGGGAATGAGGGGTGGCAAACGTTTATTTATAGAGTGGGGGGAGAGATTTTCGAAAAAAAGAAAAATTTGAAAGGAGATTTGAGGAGATATGGAAAGAAATTGAAAGAAGGGTGAGTTTTTGAACAAAATTTGGGAATGATTTGGAAGATTTGGAGAATGATTTTAAATTTTTGAAAATTTGAAAGTGAATGATGAGAGATTGAAATGTGTTTTTGTAGAAAAATATGGGAAAGAAAAGGAAAGTTTGAAAAAATCTGAGTTGAAAACAAAATTGTGGTCTCCCCACCTTTCTGGCGTTAAACGCCCAGAATGGCACCTATTCTGGCGTTTAACGCCCATTTGGTGCCCCTTTTGGGCGTTTAACGCCCAGCCAGGTGCCCTGGCTGGCGTTAAACGCCAGAAATCCTTTATCACTGGGCGTTTTTCTGAACGCCCAGGATGCTGCACACCTGGCGTTAAACGCCCAGAATGGTGCCCATTCTGGCGTTTAACGCCAAAAATGGCGCCATTCCTGGCGTTAAACACCCAGAATGGCCCCCATTCTGGCGTTTAACGCCCAAAATGCCCCTTACTGGCGTTTTTTGCCCAGTAAGCTCTTTTTCTCTGCTTTTTGAGCTGAATTCTTCTGTAACTCTGTGAATTCCTTCATTTTTGATACTTGCCTCTGTAAGAACAATTCATACAACTTCCTAATGACTGGGTTGCCTCCCAGCAAGCGCTTCTTTACTGTCTTTAGCTGGACCTTCACTGAGAATCACTCAAGTCTCAATTTAGAGCATTCTTGCTCAAAATTGCTTTCAAGATAATGTTTGATCCTCTGTCCATTAACAATGAACTTCTTGTCAGAGTCAGTATCCTGAAGCTCAACATATCCATATGGTGACACTCTTGTAATCACAAATGGACCCCTCCACCGGGATTTAAGTTTTCCTGGAAACAATCTGAGCCTAGAGTTGAAGAGCAGAACTTTTTGTCCTGGCTCAAAGACTCTGGTTGACAACTTCTTGTCATGCCATTTCTTTGCCTTTTCCTTATA
>NC_029780.3:99332757-99332975 GCF_000817695.3 Arachis duranensis
GTTTGGAGATGCTCCATCTTCTGAATCTCTGCTTTCCTACTGTCTTCTTCTTCAGACACGCAAGACTCCTTCCATGGCAAGCTGTATGTAGGGTTTCACCGTTGTCAATGGCTACCTCCCATCCTCTCAGTGAAAATGATTGCATATGCTCTGTCACAGCACGCGGAATTCAGCTGTCGGTTCTCGGTCAGGCCGGAATAGAATCCAGTGATTCTTTT
>NC_029780.3:99333265-99333532 GCF_000817695.3 Arachis duranensis
ATGATTGAGAATGATGATGATTGTCACGGATCATCACATTCATCCGGATTAAGAACAAGTATTATCTTAGAATGGAAGCAAGCTTGATTGAATGAGAAACAGTAGTAATTGCATTAATCCATCAAGACACAGCAGAGCTCCTCACCCCCAACCATGGGGTTTAGAGACTCATGCTGTGGAAAGTGCACAAAGAAAACGTGTAAAGTGTCATGAGGTACTGATACAATGTCAAAAGATCCTATTAATAGTAAACTAGTAACCTAGGGT
>NC_029780.3:99333541-99338931 GCF_000817695.3 Arachis duranensis
GTGCCAGTTCCGGCGTTTAACGCTGGAATTTCTGAGGGTGACTTTGAGCGCCGGTTTGGGCCATCAAATCTTGGGCAAAGTATGAACTATCATATATTGCTGGAAAGCCCAGGAAGTCTACTTTCCAATGCCGTTGAGAGCGCGCCAATTGGGCTTCTGTAGCTCCAGAAAATCCACTTCGAGTGCAGGGAGGTCCGAATCCAACAGCATCTGCAGTCCTTTTTGGTCTCGGAATCAGATTTTTGCTCAGGACCCTCAATTTCAGCCAGAAAATACCTGAAATCACAGAAAAACACACAAACTCATAGTAAAGTCTAGAAAAGTGAATTTTAGCTAAAAACTAATAAAAATATACTAAAAACTAACTAGATCATACCAAAAACATACTAAAAACAATGCCAAAAAGTGTATAAATTATCCGCTCATCAGTCGACTTCTTCAGAGGGACCTGAGAGGATCCTTCTCCTGAAACCTTTGCCAAGATGTTTTGAGCAGCTGTTGCTTTCTTGGCCCATTTAAAGGCCTTCATGGACTCTGTGGTCTTCACCATCTCTGAAAAAGAAAGTAGCAAAATCAAATTGTAAGTAAGAAAGGGATGGACAAACAAACAAACAAACAAAGAAAAGCTAAAAAGAAGTCGCGACTACCCAATTCAGTCCGAAGAAGGGAGGGATCTCCTAGAAACTTCTTTATGTCGAGATGAGGAGGCTCTCCTAAGTTTTCCTCTAACACACTTACAAAGGCCTGCTCTAACTCGGTCAAGCTCTCCCAAAAATACTTAACTACTACTGGATTCTTTTGCTAGGACAAAGGAAAGGTAGGTTCATTATTTTCATCCAAAAAGAAGGGCCGAGCTCCCTCAACAGCTCAGACCTTAATATAATAGTTCTTGAAGTCACGAAAGGACTCATTGTACATCAAAAACACTTTCTTCCCCTGAGTAGCTCGAAAAGAGATCCAATAGGCTTTCTTTTTAGCTACCCCGGGCTTAGTCAATAGTTGGAAGATTTTTATAAAACCTCATGAGTTCGGATGGAGTTGAGAAGGGGCTACATTACAAGAAAACAACAGGTCGGTTTTGAAGTCAGTAAAAGGGATGGTGATATTCAACTGACTGAAAAAATAGTCATAGGCATAGAAAAAGGGCTTTTCGCCCTGGGTCGAGGTCGGAAAACTAACCCTCTCCTCAGGGTCTGGCGACACCAACTCATGATTCTTCTCCTCATCCCTATTACTACAAATCCTATGATGCTTCCTAAGTCGCACACAATACTCAGGGTCAGCCACAGTAACACACATCAAAATAATGAAGTCCAGCCAGTTAGACATGCCATCCGGGATCTTAGTGGACATCTCAACAATATTTTTCCGGGAAGACATGGGTCAACTATTATTACAATAAGAAAAAGAAAAAATGGGTTACTACCAAATAGCTCGAATAAATATGGAAACAACTCAGAAAATAACTATATGAACATGAAGAAACAGATATGGCAGTGAAAGGGAAACCCCAGGACTCACACTAAAGTCCAGGGGCACCCTTTGGAGGCAGCAGGAAGGCAGTAACTCAGAAAAAAGAAGTCAAACAAATCTATGCCCTAACACCTCTTAATAGAAAAAGACCGAATTCTTTTATGATAAACGGCACTCCATACAAACAACACAAAGCGATAAAACTACTCAAGAACGCAACCTGAGTACCATCACCTCCTCTTCCAAACAGTAAAAGCCATCATCATCATAGACCACGCCAAAAACATCAAAAAGCTACAAACTTTGTTTTTTCGCCAACAAATCATCAATGAAGCTACAGCCTCTTCTACCAAACAGATTCAAACAAAAACTATCTATAAAAGAAGACAGGAAACAACGGTAAAGCATAACTCTACAGAAAGCAAGAACGCATTTTTTCTTCCCGCAGGAGCAGGGTGAAGGAAATCGCAGCTTTTATCAAAAAGAAGAAAGACGAGGATCAAGCGTTTCAAAACAGATTTGGTGGGAACCCAAAATTCGCAGACATGCAAACACAAAAGAAAAATCATCGAAGTAAAAGGGGAGAAAGAGTTACCAACCTGTAAAGAAAGAGGAGGCAAACACGAAAAGAGAAGCAACAATCGAAATTTGCACCAACAAACACTCCCAAGCAAGAGAAGACGAAAAGAGATTTGAGGCGTGAGAAACAGATAGCAAAAAGCGAAGGAAAGGAAGAAAAGAAACTGAAAAGATAACACTTTGAAATTCAAAAATGAGATGTAAAAGAAGGAAAGAAGGAAACGGCAAAGGAGGAGTTAATGGGCTTTAAAACCCTCGCACGTTTCTAAGAAAGTGCAACGCGCGCTACAATTAAAAAAGGGAAAAGAAATGCTTTGCTTTCAAGAAGTCTCGATAAGAGACCGACCCAAAGCAAGATGCTCGAACTCGACTTCCTTAAAGGGTCGAAGTCCAAAAGACATGACCTTGAAGAAAAGGCTGAGCTCAAGCAGGGGCACTGTTCATACCCGGGGTCGAGCTATGTAACCCGGGTCGACTGAAGACAAAGTGCTCGACCTCCTCAGGTTGGGTCCCCTGACCTCTCGTTAAATAGTTCGGCCAAAGCACCAGAAAAGCCCAAAGCATGCCCAAATGAAGGAACACAGCCCAAATCTAAGGGCAGCTAAAGCCTAGAAGGATAAAGGCAGTTCCCCTTAAAAGATAAGAAGACTTCACTCAAAGATAAGATAAGATAACTTTCTTATCTCTAGAAAGATCACTCCACACTACTATAAATACACTGGAGCACCCAGGTATAACTCATACTCTCATTCTACACAAAATCCTGCCTAAAGCACGTGCTAACTTAAGCATCGGAGTCTCTTGTAGGTACCACCACCCTCCGGTGACAATGGATCAGTAGCACCGCCAAGTCCAACAAGTCGGACACGATAGCTTCGTGATAATTGGATTTTTGATGGTATAGAATTTCACAAATGAATTCTCGTTGCAAGTATAGTTTCTAAACCAATCAATGATCCTTTCATACAAAAGATTGTTTGTCACAAGTAACAAATTCCTAAATTTATAAACTGAAGTATTGAACCTCGGGTCGTTCTCCCTAAGAATTACAATAAAGTGTCTTGTTATTGGTTGTGAGTTATTTTGGGGTTTTTGAGATATTAGACAAGAAATATAAATGGCAAAGAAAGTAAACTAACAACTAACAAAGCTCTTGGTAAGATATGAGAATTAGAAGTCATATCCTAGATATCCTCCTCAATTGTGACAACAAATTGTCCATTGCTCCCACTTAGTTAACCTCTAACCATGGAGGAAAGTCAAGTGGATGAATCAATTTGATTCCTCAAGTCCTAATCAACTCCTAAAGGAAAGACTAGCTTTAGAGGCATTCAAATCAATTAGCAACTTCTAATTATCAATTAACAAAGGGATTAGATAACTCAAGAGTCACTAATTACTCTACCCAAGCCAAGAGGAACAAAAGCTACACTAAAATCAAACCAAGCATTTCATCAAACACTTGGAAGGTACAAAAGAAAAGCAAGGCAAATTGACAGCAAGAATAGAATCTAACAACAATTATTGAAAAGAATTAACAAAAACAAATCAAATGAACACATCTATTATGAATTACCTTGATTGAATTGAAAGAGAGTAGAAGCAACAAAAGTAGATCTACAACAAAGTATAAGAACAACATAAAGGAAATTACAACAAAAGAATAGAAGAATGATGAATGTAACAACAAGAAATTCAAAGGTAGAAGTATATGAGAGCAAAGATTAAAACCTAGATCTAAGAACTAAACCTAATCCTAATCCTAATTCTAGGGAGAAGAGAGAGTTTCTCTCTCTAGAAAACCAACTCTAAACTAATCCTAATGAGTGTGAATGAACTAAAGGCTAGAGTCTCCCTTTGCTCTTCAATCCTTGACTTTAAATAGCATTTTTGGCGCCAAAGTTGGTTGGGTTTGGGCCCCACAGCTTTCAGAAGTCGCTGGGCACGTTTTCATTAAAAAATCATATTTTAGCACCGACGCATACACGTCCATGGCCCATTCGCAAGGTGCGCTTGCGCGTCCATGGGCGAATCCAAATCTTTGGCTTTTTCCATGATTTCTCCATTTTGCATGCTTTCCTCTTCACTCCTTTGATCCATTCCTAGCCTTTCCACTCTGAAATCACTAACAAACATATCAAGGCATCTATTGGAATCAAAGGTGAATAAAAAGCATCAAATTAAAGGTCTAAAAGCATGTTTTCACACTTAGGCACAAATTAAGGGAGAATTATAAAACCATGCTATTTTATTGAATAAATGTGGGTAAAAGGTATTAAAATACTCTAAATTCAACACAAGATAAACCCTCAAAATGGGGTTTATCACTTCGGCCACCAGATCCAACAAGTCGGATGCAACAGCTCCAGCCGCCACAGAAGATCTCATCCGAGATTGACCTACAGTTTCAGGTAACCCTAGGAACAGTAGGAAATGGTACATTATAAAGGAGATTCATTGGAAGTAGATGTCTCGAACTTAACATGCTAAAGGATATGAATAAAAATACTAGATACTTTCATAATATAGCCTCGACAAGAAGGATGAGCAACAGGATTGATGCACTAATAATCAATAGAAGATTGGTGCAAAATCAAGTTGAAATAAAGATTGTATTTAGGTGATTCTACAAGGATTTGTATCGGTAGGAACATGCTCTTATAATTGGCTTCCGTGATGGGTTGGTAAATCAGATAGATGAATCTGTATCTGTAGTGTTGGAGATGATGCCATTTTTTGAAGAAATCAAGGATGCAGTATAGGATTGTGGGTCAATGAAGGTTTCATGCACTGATAGATATAATATAAATTTCATCAAGAAGTGCTAGGAAGAGTGGTGCACGAAATTGTGATCAATACTTTTAACAAATCAAATAATCCCCGGTAATGAATCCAAAAACTTGGTGTTCAATACCATGGCATAAACACAACTTCGCACAACTAACCAGCAAGTGTACTGGGTCGTCCAAGTAATAAACCTTACGCGAGTAAGGGTCGATCCCACAGAGATTGTTGGTATGAAGCAAGCTATGGTCACCTTGTAAATCTTAGTCAGGCAAACTCAAATGGGTATGGTGATAAACGAATAAAACATAAAGATAAAGATAGAGATACTTATGTAATTCATTGGTAGGAATTTCAGATAAGCGTATGAAGATGCTTCTCCCTTCCGTCTCTCTGCTTTCCTACTGTCTTCATCCAATTCTTCCTACTCCTTTCCATGGCAAGCTTAAGCAAGGGTTTCACCGTTGTCAGTGGCTACCTCACATCCTCTCAGTGAAAACGTTCCAGATGCTCTGTCACAGCACGGCTAATCAGCTGTCGGTTCTCGATCATGT
>NC_029780.3:99339397-99340062 GCF_000817695.3 Arachis duranensis
GGCGTTTAACTCCCATTCTTGTGCCAGTTCCGGCGTTTAACGCTGGGAATTCTGAGGGTGACTTTGAACGCCAATTTGGGCCATCAAATCTTGGGCAAAGTATGGACTATTATATATTTCTGGAAAGCCCAGGATGTCTACTTTCCAACGCCGTTGAGAGAGCGCCAATTGGGCTTCTGTAGCTCCAGAAAATCCACTTCGACTGCAGGGAGGTCAGAATCCAACAGCATCTGCAGTCCTTTTTAGTCTCTAAATCAGATTTTTGCTCAGGTCCCTCAATTTCAGCCAGAAAATACCTGAAATCACAGAAAAACACACAAACTCATAGTAAAGTCCAGAAAAGTGAATTTTAACTAAAAACTAATAAAATATTCTAAAAACTAACTAGATCATACTAAAAACATACTAAAAATAATGCCAAAAAGCGTACAAATTATCCGCTCATGACAACACCAAACTTAAATTGTTGCTTGTCCCCAAGCAACTGAAAATCAAATAAGATAAAAAGAAGAGAGTATGCAATGGATTCCAAAAACATCTATGAAGATTAGTATTAATTAGATGAGCGGGGCTTTTAGCTCTTTGCCTCTGAACAGTTTTGGCATCTCACTCTATCCTTTGAAATTCAGAATGATTGGCATCTATAAGAACTCAGAACTCAGATA
>NC_029780.3:99340221-99340482 GCF_000817695.3 Arachis duranensis
CTGGGTGAACCTTTTTAGATTGTGACTCAGCTTTGCTAGAGTCCCCAATTAGAGGTGTCCAGGGTTCTTAAACACACTCTTTTTGCCTTGGATCACAACTTTATTTCTTTCTTTTTCTTTCTTTTCTCTTTCTTTTTCTTTCTTTTTTTTCGAATTTTTTTTTTGTATTCACTGCTTTTCCTTGCTTCAAGAACCATTTTAATGATTTTTCAGATCCTCAGTAACATGTCTCCTTTTTCATCATTCTTTCAAGAGCCAACA
>NC_029780.3:99341855-99342455 GCF_000817695.3 Arachis duranensis
AAGAAAGAAGAGAGTAGAAGAAGAAGAAATGAGGAAGAAGGGAATGGCTTTGTGTTCGGCCAAAAGGGGGGAGAAGTAGTGTTTAGGTTGTGTGAAAATGAAGGAGTGAAGATGGGTTTATATAGGAGAGGGGGAGGGTTGATGTTCGGCTATGTATGGGTGGGTTAGGTGGGAAAGTGGTTTGAATTTGAATGGTGAGGTAGGTGGGGTTTTATGAAGGATGGATGTGAGTGGTGAAGAGAAAGATGGGATTTGATAGGTGAAGGGTTTTTGGGGAAGAGGTGTTGAGGTGATTGGTGAATGGGTGAAGAAGAGAGAGAGTGGTGGGGTAGGTGGGGATCCTGTGGGGTCCATAGATCCTGAGGTGTCAAGGAAAGGTCATCCCTGCACCAAATGGCATGCAAAAATGCGTTTTTAGCCATTTCTGGCGTTAAATGCCAAGCTGGTGCCCATTTCTGGCGTTTAACGCCAGCTTCTTGCCCTTTTCTGGCGTTTAACGCCAGTCTGGTGCCCCTTTCTGGCGTTAAACGCCCAACAGCTAGCCTCACTAGCGTTTAAACGCCAGCACGCTCTCCTCCAGGGTGTGCTATTTTTCTTTCT
>NC_029780.3:99342564-99342848 GCF_000817695.3 Arachis duranensis
TTTTTGCTTTTTTTATTGATTTTGTGACTTCTCATGATCATCAACCTACAAAAAATATAAAATAACAAAGAAAAATAGATAAAAACATAACATTGGGCTGCCTCCCAACAAGCGCTTCTTTAATGTCAGTAGCTTGACAGATGACTCTCATGGAGCCTCACAGATACTCAGAGCAATATTGGAACCTCCCAACACCAAACTTAGAGTTTGAATGTGGGGGTTCAACACCAAACTTAGAGTTTGGTTGTGGCCTCCCAACACCAAACTTAGAGTTTGACTGTGGG
>NC_029780.3:99343739-99343957 GCF_000817695.3 Arachis duranensis
TAATTCACCTCTTCCATTGAAGGGTTCTCAGGATCATAAGCTTCTTCCTCAGATGAAGCTTCTTTAGTACTGCTTGGTGCATTTTTCATTCCAGACAGACTTTGAGAAATCATATTGACTTGTTGAGTCAATATTTTATTCTGAGCCAGTATGGCATTCAGAGTATCAATCTCAAGAACTCCTTTCTTCTGATTCGTCCCATTGTTCACAGGATTCCT
>NC_029780.3:99344638-99346381 GCF_000817695.3 Arachis duranensis
TTGCTCCTGCTCATAAGAAAGAGAAGGGAACAAGAAAATGTGGAATCCTCTATGTCACAGTATAGAGATTCCTTGAGGAGTCAGAGGAAAAGAAAAATGGAAGGCAGAGGTAGAAAATTCAAACTTATCAAGAAAGATGGAGTTCGAATTGTTCAAGGAATAGTGTTAGTCCATACATAGAAGGATGTGAGAAGAGGGGAAGTAATTTTCGAAAATTTAAGTAAAAGATTTTGAAAACATTTTAAAAAACACTAATTGATTTTTGAAAACCATGATTGAGAAAGGAGTAAAGTGAATTTTGAAAAAGATTTTGAAATTAGAAATCAAAAAGATTTGATTGAAAACTATTTTGAAAAAGATGTGGTTAAGAAGATATGATTGGTTTAAAAAAATGTGATTGAGAAGATATGATTTGAAAAACATTTTAAAAAGATTTGATTTTAAAAATTAATGACTTGGCTATCAAGAAAAGATATAATTCAGACATTAAACCTTTCTCAACAGAAAAGGCAACATACTTGAAATGTTGAATCAAATCATTAATTGATAGCAAGTAATTTTGAAAATGGAAAGAAATTGATTTTGAAAAAGATTTGATTGAAAAGATTGATTTGAAAAAGATTTGATTTTGAAAAGATTTTGAAAACTTGAAAAAAATTTGCATTGAAAACAAAATCTTCCCTCTTGTGCCATCCTGGCGTTAAACGCCCAGAATGGTGCACATTCTGGCGTTTAACGCCCAAACCACTACCCTTTTGGGCGTTAAACGCCCAGCCAGGCACCCTGGCTGGCGTTTAAACGCAACGCCCAGCCAGGCACCCTGGCTGGCGTTTAAACGCCAGTCTGTCCTTCTTCACTAGGCGTTTTGAACGCCCAGCTTTTTCTGTGCAATTCCTCTACTGTATGTTCTGAATCTTCAATTCTCTGTATTATTGACTTGAAAAGACACAAATTGAAAATATTTTTGGATTTTTAATAATGAGGAATAATCAAAATGCAACTAAAATCAAATAATAATGCATTCAAGACACCAAACTTAGCAGTTTGTATACTACTGACACTAACAAAATGAGAATGCATATGAGACACATAAACACTCAAGTCAAGAGAATTTAAAAATCAGAGCAATGAAATCATCAAGAACAACTTGAAGATTAATGAAGACACATGCATGAATGCAGAAAAAACATACAATTGACACCAAACTTAAAATGAAACATTAGACTCAAACATAAAATATATTTTTTTTGGTTTTTATGATTTTGTAATTTTTTTTTGATTTTTTGAAAATTAAGTGGAAAATAAAATAAAGGTATCAAAATTCTTAATGAGAATTCCAGGAATCATGCAATGTTAGTCAAAAGCTTTAGTCTAAAGAAATTAGACATGGCTAAACAAGCTTCAGCAGAACATTGCATTCAAGAGCTAAAGTCAGCCAAGCTTCAGCAGAACATTGCATTCAAGAGCTAAATTGATGAAGATCAATCAGCTTTGGTGATGATAAGAACATCACCTTGAAACACTAGATTTCATTCTTAAGAACTCTGAAGAAAAATACCTAATCTAAGCAACAAGATGAACCGTCAGTTGTCCATACTCGAACAATCCCCGGCAATGGCGCCAAAAACTTGGTGCACGAAATTGTGATCAATACTTTTCACAAAATCAAATAATCCCCGGTAATGAATCCAAAAACTTGGTGTTCAATACCATGGCATAAACACAACTTCGCACAACTAACCA
>NC_029780.3:99347265-99358955 GCF_000817695.3 Arachis duranensis
GCGTTTAACGCTGGGAATTCTGAGGGTGTTTTGAACGCCGGTTTGGGCCATCAAATCTTGGGCAAAGTATGGACTATCATATATTGCTGGAAAGCTCAGGATATCTACTTTCCAACGCCGTTGAGAGCGCGCCAATTGGAATTCTGTAGCTCCAGAAAATCCACTTCGAGTACAGGGAGGTCAGAATCCAACAGCATCTGCAGTCCTTTTTAGTCTCTAAATCAGATTTTTGCTCAGGTCTCTCAATTTCAGCCAGAAAATACCTGAAATCACAGAAAAACACACAAACTCATAGTAAAGTCCAGAAAAGTGAATTTTAACTAAAAACTAATAAAAATATACTAAAAACTAACTAGATCATACTAAAAACATACTAAAAACAATGCCAAAAAGCGTACAAATTATCCGCTCATCAAAGAGATTGGGCATGAGTTCACTGTAGTTGTGATGGATTTTTTTAGACTGCTAGGCTACCAATGGATGAAAATGTAACATGGATAGCGCTTGCTCCAAAATTTGTGGGGGCTAAGATGATCAAAGACCCTCATCCAATTAGCATGGTTGGATGTGTGTATAAAATGATATTAAACATGCTGGTGATAAGAATGAGGTCAGTGATGCCAGGATAGTAGGGGAGACACAGAGTGCTTTTGTAAAGGGTGAAAAAATACATTATGGAGCTCTTATTGCGTGCAAGATGGTTCAGTGGATGAAGCAGGAAAGAAGAAAGTGGCCATTATCAAGTTAGATTTCTCGAAAGCCTATGATAGGGCCCTGTGGAGCTTTGTGAATATTGTGTTACAAAAGATGAATTTTTGTCACAGATGGAGGGATGATTCAGGGAATGTATAAGCTCGGCCTTTATGTCAGTTCTGATTAATGGGTCACCATCAAAGCCATTTAAGATGGAGAGGGGTTTAAAACGAGGAGACCCGCTTTTCCCTTTTATGTTTGTCTTTGTTGTTGACATCTTGCATAGAATGGTGGGAGAGACAGTTAGGAATGGTCGCATATCTCCACTGCTGGTTGGAAGGGATAACATAAAGTTATCGCATCTTCAATTTGCGAATGATACTATCTTGTTTTTTTCTCCAGAGACAGAGACAATAAGAAGTTATAAAAGGCTCCTATGATGTTTTGAATTGATGTCTATACCGAGCATTAACTTTAATAAGTCAAATCTGATATCGGTAAATTGTGAGCAGCGATATGGGTGACTAGCATGTAACTTATTAGGTTGTACATAGGCTATTCTACCTTGGGATCTCTTTAGGAGAAAATTCATGGTTGGTTAAGACCTGGAAATTGGTAATAGACAAAGCAGAGAAAAAATTTGGTTTATAGAAGGCGAAGGTTCTCAACAAAGTTGGTAAGCTAGTTCTAACGAAATCTATGCTCAATAGCTTGCCAATTTACAACCTAAACTTATATAAGATGCGAAAAGTAGTTGCAGAGAAACTAATTACTTTGTAGTGAAGATTTCTGTAGAATGAAGAGGATGGAAACAATTGTATGTCTCTCGTAAAATGGGAATTGGTGCAGGCTTTGAAAGAATCAAGTGGGTTGGGTGTATGCAATGCAATGATAAGGAATACATCTCTTTTGTTTAAGTGGTGGTGGTATTTCTCAAAAGAAGATTATCCATTGTGAAAAAAAATTGCGTGCTTTGTCAATAATTTATATTCCAATGAGATGCTATCTTTTCAGATATTACCTACAAGAGAATGATCATGGAAAGATATCTTTCAGATGCAAATCAAGGAACAACGGGTAAGAGATAAGATGATTCGGGAATTGTCTATGTGGCTAGGGGATGAATGAAAAACTCATTTATGGGAAGATATATGGTTACAATGTGGTTCTTTAAAAGATAGTTTTCTAAGGCTTTTCTTGATTTCAAACAAAAAAGGATCTGTTATAGAAGATTATGGGTTTTAAAATAGGCTAGAGTGGATATGAAACTTTCATTAGAGGAGAGATCTCTACCAATGAGAGTTGAAAATTCTCAACCAACTTCATGATATATTAAGGCTAGTTAAACTATCAATTAGCAGAAAGGATAAAGTGGTGTAAAAATTTGATAAAAAAATTGTATTTTTTACTAATTTTTTGTATGGATTTTGTAGAAATAAACTCTTCCAGAGAACATAACAAGTTATAGCTACACTAGAGCTATTTGGAGAGGATTAGTTCCTCTAAGAATTGAACTTGTTTGCATGGTTTATTTTGGTGGGTAGGATGAACACTAAGGAGAGATTTAGTAGATTAGGAATAATTGGTCATTGTGATAGTATTTATATTTTGTGTAAGAAAGATATTGATTGTAAAACCAGTCAAACTGTGTTTAATTAAATAGGGGCGAATATGGTTAGAAAATTTGGCAATCGGAATTTGATAATTCAAATATGATATTTGGATTCAGTGAAATTTTCTGAGTTGAAAAACATACTTTTCTGCGTAAAAACGCACACTGGAATTTTGACTGGCAGTACTGGCTGAGATCTGTCTGGTATTGTAGCTGAGAAAATCAATTATAAGTGAAAAATGCTAAGAAATTAGGATTTTTAATTAGGAAAGATAGAAATATCTAAAATGCGATTCAAAGCGCTAATCTTGAAGGTTTTGGCTCGAAATTGGGCTAACAGACAAAAATAAGTGAAACGGGCCCAAGTGGACCCAAGACCCAACATATATAAACATTAGTTATGAGCATTTCAATTCATTTACCCTAAAGGAAGAGGGTAGGGGCGCAACTTTGGAGAAGAGAGAAGAGAGGAGAAAACCTAATCTAAGTTCCAACTTCAAATCACCATAACTTTTGATCCGGAGCACCGATTGACAAGCCGTTTGTGGCCACGCATCACTCTTTTCATCCTCTACAATTCTATCTATGTTTTGTGGTGATTATTTCATTCATATCTAGACAGGTTTTGAATTTTCCTACTATTACACGTTTTTGAGTAGTTAGTGTTAAAATCTTGTGATTTTGGTTGTTTAGGAATACTCTAACATGGATTCTAAGTGGGTTCTATCCCTATTTTATACGGGCTGAGGTAAGAGGTACTCAAACCCCTGTGATTTATCAATTTCATGAACCCTAGGTTAATGTATATATGTGAAAATTAGTTATGTTAGTGTATTTGGTGATTTTGGTGCACAATTGGGAGGTTGGTGTTGCTTGATGAGTTTTAGTGAGGCTTGAAGCTAAGGATTAGTGGAGACTTCCAAAGAAGAAGCTCAATTATTTTGGCTACAAGAGGTACGATTTAAGTTTCATTTAAGTACCATGTGGTGTGATGAGAATTCCTAGGCTAGATGCCCTTAGGATTAAGTTTGGATTGTGTGAATGGTTGGTGTTAATATGCATAGTTGATATGTAATGTAAATTAATATTTGGGTTGAGAATTGTGTGAATTGTATGTTGGTATGTTGAGAATTTGATGAATTGGATAATGTGTATTGGTTTGTGGAATATGCAATTAAATTGTGAATTTGGGCCGGAGGCCGTGATATTTGGGCCGGAGGCCGGAAAGAGGTAAGGAAGGTAAATTGACATGTGTATTGTGTGATGATATAAGTAATTGGATGGATTTTAGATATTGAATGTGTGAATAATTGGTTTGGTTATTGGATAACATGGTTTAAGGAATTGAAGTGGGGAATTTGATGGTTTTCGGTGAAATTGTGTAGATGAGGCATGTTTGGTTTTGGTTGAGTGTAATTATGTGAATGTGATTAGGTTGTGATTATTTGGATGAGTGGAAATGAATTTGGCTTGTGAATATTGGAAAAACTAGTAATCTCTATTTTTGGGTAAAAACTTATTTTTGACCAACTTTAGCGGTCCGTAACTCTGTCCATAGAGTTTGGAATTCTTCAAAATTGGATTTTTGTGAAAGTTTCTTCAACGAACTTTCCAAGGTTTAGAAATGGTTGAAAAAGAAATTTTGTAGAAGAAGTTATGTGTATTGGAAGTTTGGGATTTGAAACTGTGAATTCTGCAGCTTTTTAACTTAGTAAAGTTTTTGGCAGAACGCACTCCCACGCGTAAGCGTGGCCGACGCACACGCGTTGTTTTCAAATTTTCACTCCCCACATGTGCGCCTGGCCCACGCGTACACGTCGGTGTGCTGCACCAATCGCCCAGCCAGATTTTCGAGAGTTGTGCGAGCATCAAGCTGGTTTTTTTGTGGAGCACAAAACGCAGCCACGCGTGTGTGTGGCTGACGTGCAGGCGACGCATACACGTCGTTGTGACTTGTGGCGTTCCATGCGTCCGCGTGGGCGGCGCGCACGCGTGACTCTGTTTTCACCCCAAGGTTCATTTTTGAGTTTTTAAAGCTAATTTCAGACTTCTAAGTCTCCATTCTCACCCTTTATGTCCTAAATCTTTACAGTATGCCTAGTAATGAAAAGAA
This sequence comes from Arachis duranensis, assembly GCF_000817695.3. Lineage (NCBI taxonomy): Eukaryota > Viridiplantae > Streptophyta > Magnoliopsida > Fabales > Fabaceae > Arachis > Arachis duranensis. Next base: position 99,351,684 of record NC_029780.3, read on the forward strand.
GCTAGGACATGTGATAACTTATGGATAAAGTAAGTGAGATTAATGATGAGTTATGTTTAATGATGATTGTAAGAGTTTTTGAGGGTGATGATAGAAGTGCGGTGTATGCTGTGAGCCAAATGGCTGTATTTGATATCGACTATTGGCTGGTTATGGGTTATACCATGAGCCGGATGGCTATGATAAATATTAATTATTGGCTGGTTATGGGTTATGCCATGAGCCGGATGGCTATGATGAATATTGATTTATGGCTGGAAATGAAAATATGACTTTGAATGAATGCTTTATCTTGAGCTCTTTTTCTTGAATGTGCGACCCCCGAGAAATGGAGGAAGGTGAGGATCCCCTTCCTTGTTCTTTCTGGTATTGTAAAATCGTCCCCAGCGAGATGGTGGGAGGTTAGGATCCCCTCCTTGGTTCCTCCTAGGCATATGAGAACGTACCTCTTGGATAGATGCAAGGGTTGTGGTTGCGCCCCACTTGCTCCAGGTTGGTTAGTATAGAGGCTCCTCGGGTGGATGCAAGGGTTGTGGTTTCACCCCACTTGCCCCGGGTTATGATGAGTGATGTATAAATATGCAATCAAGTGATGTATAAATGACGATATGGTCATGACGAATGATTATGGAATGTTATGAATGAATGTGGAATGATTATCTGAGATACGAGTTTCCCTGAATGAAAGCAGTGACTAGCCACTACATGCTCCAGGTTGAGACTCGATACTCTGCTGACCCTATGTCGTAAGTGTGGGCAGACACTGTGAAAGTTCCGGATGAGCTCGCCCCTGTGGATAAACACCAATGTGGGTGTTGTATGGATAAACACCAGTATCGGTGTTGTATGATTATGATTATGATCATGATTATGATTGAGAATAACTCGAGTTGGGGATGCATGATAGAGTGACAGTCTAATGGTTAGCTACCAGGACTAGTTGGGTTAGCTATATAACCGACATATGATATCATCAGCCATAGGGCAGGCATTCATCATTTGTATATGTTTGAATTGTTTGGGTTTGCCTACTTGTTTTGGATTGCTATATCATATATGCTACGTTATCTAATTATGTGCTACTTGTTCTACTTGTACTTTAATTGTGTATTACTTATCTGTATTGCTTGTGTTTGTACAACTGAGAGGTCCCTCATGCTGGTGTCGGTGGACGCTGAGGGCTGTTCTTGAGGAGATGACTTGATGATGTGATTGAATAATGATGATGATTATTGAATGAGATAATTTGAGCTCCTTGGGTAGACGCAGTGAAGTGAATTCACTCGCTCCAAGTGAGGATATGATGTATTGATATAGTATTGCTGAGGCAGAATAACCGGTGATGGTTTTGTTTATAATTCTGGTCCTGGATTGTTGGAGAGTTAGCAAGTTTAGAAGCATGAGAAAGATGAATTAGATTTAGCATTCCCTTTTGACAATTGCCTATTTATGGATTAGGGAGATCATAGGGTGAATGTTTGGTGAAAAGAAATTTAGGATGTTTAGTGAGTTTTTATTGCAGTGCATTGTATTTACTTTACACTTTTACCGTACTGGGAACCCATGGGTCGGGGGTTCTCATTCCGTATATATCTTTTGTTTTTCAGATACAGGTCCAGGTGCTCAGAAGTGAGCTGTGGTTCGTCTGAGAGATGGCGAAGATCTTTATATTCTCTACTTTATATTTTCCATAGAATCTCTCCACCTTTATTTTGAAAAGACTATATTATGTATTGAACTCTTTTGAATTTGCCTATAGATGCTCTTATGTTTCTTTTGGGAGAGATTAGGAGATACTGTTGTCAACTACTTTCATACTGTACCCTAGCCAGCCTAAACTTCACAGGTCGCAACTAGTGGCTATTTGCTTATGTTATATATATCTATCTGTTGTTTATCTCTTAATCTCCTTTATACCTTTATCTGTATATCACTTTTGCCTTCACGCCTTATCTTTTAGTCGTCGAAACGTGAGTCTTACGTCTTCGCGATTTTAATTTTACTCTTTTCAGGCTTCTCGATTAATACTCCCTTCAAATATATTTATATTTATCTATGAAAAATCCACCTGAGAGTCGTACCACCATAATATCACTAACTTATGACTCGAGCATAAGGATTTGAATATTAGGGTGTTACATTGAATACACTGATCACTTGTTCTTTAGTTGTAAGTTTATCTTGCAGGTTTGGATTGCATGGATGATACTCTTTGATAGAGCATGGATCATGTCAGAAAGCATCAGACAACACTTTAAAAATTTGATAGGAGAGTCTAGTAAAAATAAAGAGTAAAAAAAGTGATTGATTGGATTCTTTACAGTAACTTAAGATATTTGAAAGAAAAAAAATGAAAGAATATTTAAGAACAAAAAGATAGGTGTTAATGTCCTTATCAACAAATTCTTTTCGTACTATAAAGAATGGTATGATACTCATTTAGTTGGTTATTGATGCCAATGCCAAAAATTATTATGGATTGTTTGTAAGTTAGTTTTGATGTTTTCATAAAGGAAAAGTATCAGTAGACAATGAAAATATTAAACAATGTAAACAATAGATACATCAAATGTTCATTTCACTAGGTGTACAGATGATTATTCTAATATTAAGATTTAGGTAGATAATTTGAAGGTGTAGTGTATTTTTATTTGATTGGTGGTTGTTCATATTGTTCAAAAAAATCATTAGTTACCTAACATAACCCTTTCATAAATTATTTTATTTTTTCTGTGTTTGTGTCTGTTTTTATTCTTCTACTTTACTGAGCTTTTTAGTTTTAAAAAATAATAAAAAATAAAAAATAAGTTTAAATAAAAAATTAAAGCAAATGATATTGAGAGGGGTCTTAATGCCCTTTTAACGATTATTTATGTTAACCATTCATTGCTGAAATTGTATTTTATTTTCAAATCCATCAATGAATCCTTTCAACTCAATCTTTCAAAATGATTTGCTCTTTCATTCTTTACTCATTCACAGAATTTGATTTTCTAAAACCCCTTAATATCATTGTTCTAAAAACCGAACCAGATCGACTAGTTCAACCGGATTAACCGGGAATTGGTCACTTAACCGGTCTGGTCAGGCTTATAAATCATCTAGCAAAAAATCGGTTATAGAACCGGTCGAACTAGTAGTTAACTGGCGAACCGGAAGAACCGACCAGTTTTTTGGAGGGTTTCCGGTTCGAAAACAAACCCTTCAAAACGGTGCCGTTTTATTTAAAAAAAAAAAACAAAACGGCAAACCTTAAGTGAAACCCTAGTCCCTTTCATTGTTACTCCCTGACCCGTAAACCCATCTCCTCTCCTCTCTTCTCTGAATCAACGAATCATAGAGCCACCGCAGCCCCCAATCAGCACAGCCACCGCAGCCCACATCCACAGCAGTGACAATTTTGACTAACGCAGCCCCACAGCCCCCACCGTGTCGTTGTGTTCACCGAGCTCGCCATCTTTGTGTTAGCCGGTGTCGCATCGTCTGTGTTTGCTGTCGCTCGCCCTCCTCCTCGCTGACCTCGCCTTCTCTTGTGTTAACCGATAAGCACTGATTAGCCATTTCTTCGGCGTTTGCTTGCTGGTTTAGTATTTAGGCATTTAGCACTTGATTTGATAATACTTGTTAGTAATTGATTTGCTAATTAACTGGATTTTCTGAGGTTATTGTTTGCTGGTTTAGTAATTGTTTGCTGAGGTTATTGATTTATCATTTATTTGTTATTTTTGATTTTCCTGTTCATGATTTTTTCTGAGGTTATTGTTTGTTGGGGAACCTGCGCTTCTCGATGGAACTTGGGTGTTGCTGTAGGTCTGAGCTGAATTTTATTCAACTATGTTTTTTCATGAAACTGAATTGTTGTACCACTCACTCATTAATATTATGTCGATTGATCAGATCTGAGGTTGATGGATCAAGCAGCCATGTGGGACTTACTTATTGAGGAACTCTGCATCCATCTTGTGAGATGATCCCCACTTCTTTCCTAATTAGCTACACATGCAGAACATCAAATATTTCTAGCCTCTAGTGACATCACAAGGGAATGCACATTCCATATGATTATACAAAAGTCAGAATTTACATTCTAAGAAAATTTATTTGAGAAGAACTCTGAGGACTAATAAGGAGGATCAAACTAAACAACCTTATGAATACTTCGAAATCTTTCTTTTATTTTTTTACCTCTCTAATCTTCCTTTCTTGAGTGGAAAAAGAGGTGGCAAGGCCCTGCTTTTGACCTGGGTGCAAATTGGAACATTAATTATTAGTCTAATTCTAATAGTAGCTGACCTTGTTCTCTCTAATACTTTCTTGATCCTCTTCACATGATGCTCCTTATGATTATTATTATTATTATTGTTCCTGATGATCCTTCACATGCGCTTTACATTATTCAACATGTTTGTTAATGCATATTTAGTTATGAATAGTTGTAGCTCAAGTGAACTATGCTTCTCGTTGAGTAATAAAACTTTGATTTTGATTTTGATTGATATGATCGTTGCATGTTGTTGTGTAAATGGAAGCAATTTGGGTCATGCCTTGGGGATATGGTTGTTTTTTTGTTATGAACATTGATGATTGAAGTTGCTTGTGAATTTTTAATATTAAATTATGAATTTATGATGCAAATTGTGAAATTTTGAATTTTATTAAGGTAAAAATTATTGAATTTATATATTTAAAATTATATATAGATTTTTTAATAATTTTATTTAATATTTAATTAAACCGGTTAAACTTCGGTTGAACTCCAATCGAACTCCGGTTGAACCCCGGTCGAATTCCGGTTGAACTCCGGTCGAATCCCGGTTGAACCCCGGTCGAACCATTGAACCATTAAACCAGTGATCTCACCGATTTATTGACCGATCCGGTTCTCGCAACCTTGCTTAATATTCTACTTTTTGAACATTTTTTATTTGGTTTTGTCTACTAGCTGCTTCAAGCCATGCCGATGATTTAATTTTTTTGTTTAATAATTGGCAACAAAATAATTAATAATTTAATTAATAAAATAATAATCTATACTTATTATAATGAGGATTATTTTTTGTAAATATTTTTTTGTTCTTTTTTTATTTTTATTTTGTTATTTATTTTGTAAAGACTAAAGTTATTTATATGTGTTAGTTCTCTGAAAAGACTAAAGTTATTTATCATCTCAAGTGATTTTATTATTATGTAAAATAAAATGGATTCTGCTAGAAAACCAATAGAGATATAACCAACAACAAGCCAACAAAAGTTTTTGAATTGCATTTCATATTCATTAATTATCATTAATTAATGATTATTTATATTTTAATTTTTAAAAGATACAAAATTAATGATTATTAATTACCTCTCTTTACTCTAATTTACCTTTTATCATTTATTACGCAAATTCTAATTTCTTTTTCTAAAAAAAACGTCTAACCTCTAAAAAAAATAACAAAATATAAGATAAAGAATCATCCAAATCTTAAAAAAAACATACAAAATATAACAAAAAGAAACATCCAAAACTAATAAAAAAGAATCATTCAGATCCTAAGAAAAAAATCATACAACACATAAATAAAAAATCATCCAAAATTAATAAAAAGAATTCTCCAAATCCTAAATAAAAAAAATGCATTAGCTAAAATAAAAAAAAATGCATTCATTAGTAAGAGTTACAGAAAAACTTCATCATTAGACACTCAAATAATAACAATACTATTACAGAAATATCCAATCAAATAAAAAAAACATCCACTTAATATAAAAAAAAAAAACATTCACACGAGACGAATCAAATACAATTCACTTACATGGAAAAAAAATGAAACAGCATCCTCTTTCCCCCACCCCCACGTACCTTGGAAATAGATTGAATTGTAACTTCAAACTCAGATGTTCATTGCCTTCCATTAAATTATTATTCACAACAATGGCATACCGATGACGAACGGTAACGCTAATGGCGGCAAGAACCGTGCGACAATTTCTTTGTGCAAGAAATGCTATGAGTGATGGTCTTTGCGGGAGAACCACGCTAACTTCCGTCACCGCAATGGTGGCACACACCGAAGAGAAGCAACGACGGAACACTATTTTTGAAAAAAACTTACACCACGATCAATCACAGCACCGCTAGTAGCATTAAGAACTGAATGTAACTGATAAGGGAATGCCGTGATTATTTCTTGAATGGAAGAAGTAGGTGCTTTTATTATTTGCAGCTGTGAAAAAGAAAAAAGAGTGAAGACTCGTTCACGTTATTAAAATTTTATCGTGATTTTCGTTGAGAGATTCTCAATGTATCACTTTAAATTTGAGTTTGGTATTAAAAATTATTAATAACAAATATTTTAAATTATAAATAAATAAAATTAATTAAAATAGTTATAATTAATTAAGTTATTCGATTTTTGATTGAATAAAAGTTGGTTTCATATATTTTTCAAAATGGTTGCATTGTTTTGAAATTACTAATTGTTGAACTTAACTGGATGCATCTATCTTGGGTCAGATAAATTTCATTATTGATTGTTAATGAACCAATAGTAAAACATTTGTGCTATTATTCCACATTGAGATAGTTGACCTAGTTACTCGATCAAAGTCAAAAGCGTGGCACCAAAGTCACTTTGCCCGATTAATTTTTATTATTATTTTAACAGAAAATTTTAGAACCACCATATTTTAATAATTTTAATTAATAATTAATCAATATCAATACTGAATTATTTTTAACAAATAAATTATATTAATTTATGTATATAAATTTTAATAAATATAAATATAAATTATTTTTTTTTCATCATCATCATCATTTGTTTTCTTTACTATATATGTTAGATGCGTTGGAAATTCAATTATTATATACTTATTAGGTCGATAGAAAAGTACATTCATACACACAACTTTTCGAAAAATAAGGTATGAAATGCAAGGAGCTGAGAATTAACTAGATATCACAAATGTGAATGGGAAGCACTCCACAAATTAAACACCATATATATAGTAACCAAATTCTTAATTCTTAATTTGCGTAAAATAAACATGGCGGTGGGAATTAAATGCCATAGAATTGTTGCAACAGAGCATGTGTTTGCTCCATAGCCATATAGCCATCATCACATGCTCCACCATGCAATGCAGCTAACACACCATGTGTTTGCATATTGCATCCATGCATGCACCATGGATGATGCCCCATCATCACTTAGCTTGCATAGCCCCTTGATTTTCTTCACCCTTGTTTGCTTGCTTGCGTGTCAAGATAATAATAATATATATTAT
>NC_029780.3:99359044-99382593 GCF_000817695.3 Arachis duranensis
GATATATTTTATTTTTATTGTCTATAGTATTTTTTCAAATTAAAAATTAATTCGTTGCGAATCTGAATTTTATTTAAAAATTTATAGTTGACCAATAAATTATTATATACACAATATAAAATCTAAATTTTTAATATTTATTATTCCAATCTTTAACATTTATTTAAAGTAACAGACACTAGATCACTATCTTAATATAACATTTAACAAAATTCTAAAAAATCAAAACACTAAACATGCTTGACCACATTTTAATTAGCCTGCACAAATGGAGGACGTATATGTGTGTCAGTGTGTGTCTACGCTGCCCTAGTGCACATGTCTTATCATCACTTAAAATTGTGTCCCCTTAATTAATTTTGCTAGCCTTTTAATTAATGTGGTCGAGATAGTGTTAGTTAGTTTATTAATAAAGGTTGAGTTAAATGTATATTAATGAAAATAATTTACGTAAAAAGATAACAAAATTCAATTTATAAATTTTATTCATTAAAAAAAATGTTAAAGTTTTTTTACTAATAATAATTTTAGCATGTGTTCTAACAAAATCCTATTAGTATCATAGGTTAGCACTTCAAATTTAAGTCAGCAGGCTAATAATAGATCGAGAGTAAGAAATAAATTGGGGTGGACCGTGGACCCAACCTAGCTTATCATTAATTAAATTATTAAAGCACGAGGGATTAATAACGTCCACATTTCATAATGCTAACTCGTGCAAATTTTTAGGCCACCCATATATGTAACTTAAATTTAACAAGTGAAAACTACAACCTTTCTAACAGTAGACAAATGAATGTTATTATCTTTTCCCTTCAGTTCATTTTATATAAGTTTAACTACTTATGAATATATATCACGTCAAGTTAAATGAAAAGCAATGATACTCGTATACATGACTATATTATAGGTGAATTTTATGATGTCTATAGTATGGTACCTAATTTTTATTTAATTTATTTGATACGGTAAGTTTTGAATATTTAATAATTTTTTATTTTTATACTTTTAAAATTAAATATTAGTTTTTAACCCTTTTAGGAAGTTAGGCAAATATTTGTAGGCACTATAGTAATCACCATAATTATATTATTAGTTATTTTATATTTTAACTTATATATACGGTAGTCTTATTTTTATGGCCAATTCTATGGTGTCTATGAGTTGGTGTCTAAATTTTGCCTAACTTACCTTTTGTAGTAAGTTTTGGTTTTTTAAAAATTATTTATTATTATATCTTTTAAATTAAATATTTTTTTAACCTTTTTTAGTAAATAGATATCACCTTTTAAGCACTATAGTGTTTACCTATTTTTATATTAAAATTAAAATGAATAAATCAAAATTATTATCGGTTCGAGTTTATTGAAAATGACAAGAAACATGTTTTTATTTAATTGGATCTTTTAGGATTTAATGGATATTCTAAGATTTGTCTTATAATCCTAACCAAAAAACAAATATAGAAATATAGAATGATGCTAGAAAGATAATAATTTAAAATGATCTTTTTTAACTTAATATTTATAATTTTATGTGTATAATATTTATACTTATATATTTATTATATTTAATATTATATATTTATTCTAACAGTAATTAATAAATAAAAACAAAAGTGAAAAACAAAATCAAGTTATGACTATATAGTTTCCAAATTATGGTCCCTGAATATTTTTTGTATTCTTATATTCTCTATGGGGTAACAATTTCTTAATTTATTAAGTGATATTGACCATGACATTTAAAAAAATAAAAGCGAAAAAAGGAAATAAGAATAAAAAATAGATAAATGGTGTAAATTAAGAAGGATCATTTTTATGACTATGTTACCATAACTACGATGATTATGGTGCTTCAACAAATATTGCTAATTAATTAAAGTAACTCTTTTTAATTGTTAAACAATATTTTTTAAAAGTGTTGCTAAAAAAAGTATTATAAAAATATAAAAAAAAATTAACTTTAATTTTATCAAAATCATAGTATAATCATACTAGAATCTACTAATTAAGAATTAGATTTACTCAGTGGAATAAACGATAATTTATCTTGGAATTAACCTTGGAGGTCAAACTTTGTCTCCTCTCTTTTTTTTTTCAAAAATTCTTTTGGTCTTTTTCATATATGTATAGTTTTAGGTCTGAACGAGCAGATTTTTGTTATTCTCATGAACGAGCAATGTTTATTGATTTGGTCCTTGAAGCTAGTGGGTTAGGGCCCACTTTAATTGGTCATGACTCATGAGGGGCTATTGCTTTTAGCAATTTATAACTGTAGAACTTAAACAAATGAGCCCAGCCTTATAGAATCATTGAGAAACCCACTATACACACCAAGGTTATCAGAATCGGATCCATGAGTGAATCGGATAATGAACTAGTTTAATGATTCATCTGTGGTTAGATCGTGATTGAATCGATTTGATAAAGTATATAATAAAATTATTTAAATATATCTATATAAAATTAAAATATATTTTAAATATTATATTAAAGAATTTATTATTAATATTTTAAAGTTTTTAATATTTGATTTAATAAAAAATATTCTCAAATTAATGAAATTTGGTCTAAACTCCTTTCATTTTTATGGTTGGCTTTATCCCAAAACTAGAAGCACCACATCGTTAAAAACATTTTTTAAAAAGATTAACTACTAATTTGGTATTTAAAAAATTAAGTTACTAACAAAAAAATTTCTAAAAGATATTATCAATAAAATAGTCTTAAATTATTTGAAAATACGATAAAATAACTAATAATTATTATAATTTTGTACATAAAAAAATTTTTATATTTAGTAAATGACATATTTATTAGATCTAAATTTTTATGGTAATATTTGAATAAATATTTAAAAAGTCCAAAAAAAATTTGGAACAAAATTTGATTTCTAAATTTTTTTATTTTTTAAAAAAATGCTATCATTTACAATAATTTTTTTTCAAAAAAAAAAATTCACTTGACAAAAGATACCAAATTTAAAAAAAAGAAAAGATCTTATTTCTCTAATAATGTTTGCAAAAATATACATCAAAATTTGATCTCTAAAATCATTTTTTAGAATATATATTTAATATTTAATTCTTTTTGTTATGTTTTAAAATTTTTCGGGGGCTTATTTGTCGTTAGCATCTTTTTAAGTTCGTTTTGTCGGCGATGCAAATTTTTGGGTAGTATTTTGATAGTTTATTCAATGACAAAAATTAACTTTTCTATGATCTTTAGTTTGTGAGGTGTGACCTTCAAAAGGAACAAAAACAATTTATATCACTATCATGCAATCTAGCATCATGACTATTTTTCAAAGGCTTTTCACTTTATTTTTTAATTATCATCTCTACACTTTTGTGGTAAAAAAAAAATTCACCATTACTCCTCAAACGGATATTCTTTCATTTTTTCTTCTACAAAAACAAAAAAAAAGTTCAATATGTTTGATACTCATTGTTATTTTCTCATTTCATCATTTTCTTCTTTTTATCTACATCTCTGAAGCAAATGATGTATATGTAGAAAAGACGCAACAAGTAAATAGGATCATCTAGTCAAACTCGATAAAAGAGATTTAGACACCCAGTTAGATAAAAATAATTCCATACATCTACAATATATATAATATTGGAAAGCAAATCACAAAATAGGAGAAATGCAAGGAGAAAAATATTTGGACTGGAAATAGGCATTGCCACAAGTTTTTGCAAATCCAGAAAGTGGAGCAGATTTGGGAGGACCACTGATGCGTTAGAATCTACAAATCTGAAAGACAACAAAGAAGCACTTTAGGACACTAGCAACTGTAGAAGGCATATATCTATTTTGTTGATCAGATCGGTTTGCAGTAGCGATGGCGAGCACAATATATTTGATGTCAATAGAACTGTAAAAATCATAACTGATTCAAATGGGTCGTCGTTTTTTCACAGATTCTTCTGATTTTTATTGGTTTTCTACATATAGGTTCAATGTCTGAACTAGACCAAATAGATTATCGATTCTTGATTAACCCAGTCGAATTGGCCTATCCAATTCGATTCTCAAAACTATGATACTCACCTACCATGATACATTGTTTGTTTGTTTGTTTGTTTGATTCATTACTATTTGCATACGATAATATAAGTGACTTGTTTGTGTAGTACCAGACTATTTTTTATCTCTAACAATGTTAAATAATTAAAGTTTTTTGACGGACTTACTTTTCTTAGAATAGATTTTTAGGACGAAAGTGGGAGAAGGTTGTCTAGTGGCACCTTCTTAAAACCATTGTTAGCTGAAAAATTGTGAAATAATAAGGAAAGTGCACTAGAATGGTTAGGATTTGATGTTTTCTTAATGTGTGTTTGAATTAATTTATGCTTGAAACTATTTCTTATGTGAAAGTTGATAATTTTTTTCATGGAGATCTCTAAATTAAGGAAAAACTCTACTAAATTTTCGCTGAAATTATTTAAAAATATGTTTGGTTTGTGAAAAAAAAATACATTTGTTGGAGGTATCAAATTATAGACGAAAAGAGAGCTGAAATTTCTAAAAAAATAAATAAATTATGTTGTTGGATGAATTCTAAGTCTTGACACTAATAAAATATCCTAAAGAATAAAACACTTCTTCTTTCTCAATTAAGCCCCTCTTGTATTCTTCTCTTAGCCTATTATTGCACTAATAAAATACTATTAAGATTTGCTATATTGTATGAATTAAATATAAATCTAAACAAAATTGTTGAGTAATATATCTTTGGTAAGTATTTAAAGAAAGTAAAGTATGACATATTTTTATTATGACCTCTCTCTCTCTCTCTCTCTCGCCACCAATAGGGCTTCTCAATCGTCACCTTCTACCTTAACTATTCCTAAAACTTTATAGGCATAGGATGCAAATGATTATCCCTTCATTGTTGTTCCTAACTCCAATTATGTGGGTCTTGTTATTGCGCCAGTTGTTCTTCTAGGAAGTTGTCCTACTAATTCACCAAAGCGGACTCCTCCACCACCTCCACCCATTCAACAGGCCACTACAATGACATAACCTCCTGTGATAGACACTGTGGTGCCAGAATTCTCTCATGGATCCTAGCTAGATGCCTCAGAATTGCGGGTCATCAGGATGATTATTTAGCCTGATATCTTGACCGCGTGAGCACTATTTTAATTGGTTTTAAATGTAGTTTATTTTGAAATTATTAAACAATATTTGTATTTACTAATCTTAAGTTCTCCATTGATAGATTTGCACAGAATAATAATGCATGTACACAAGAGTTCACTAATGGCATTAAGGTGATGTACGATCATCCATGGTTGAGCTACAAGAAGATCCATACTAACACCAGAAAGTGCTAGTTTCGTAAGTGGACGGTAAAATCTCTACTTCTTTAAACTTTAGTTAGTTTCTATCTCCTGTTTTGTCTTTGTATTGAATTTTGATTAACTAATGCTAATTATTTCCTTGTTCAAGAGAGAGAGAAGACTCACGATGGCATGATCAAGAAGATTTTTCATCACCACATGGATAAGTGGCTTCAACAGATGCTTGAGGATGTATGTAAGAGGTAGGACCACCTTATTCAATAAGCTCTAATCGGATATTAAGAAGGCCATCTATGCTTATTGAGAGAATCATGAGGGGTTCAAGTGTCGTGGAATAACAAATAGGAGAAATAGGGCATCGATTAGGTTGTCTAAATATATTGGTGGGTCAGCGATTTTTATGAAAACAAAGTCTAGGCTGGTATATAACTTGTATTAATATATTATGTTCCTTTTATCTTTGATTTTAAAATTAACTGCCACTTGATTTGAGCTTTTTCTTTCAATATCTGGAGTCTAAGTCGTTGGATCGTTAAGTGACGATGGCTGGAGGTCTTCAAGTATACTCACACGCTAAAAGAGAATAAAGAGAGATTTGCCGATCAGCAATCTGCAATTTTTTTTGAGTAAACGTCATAATTGATTCGATAACTTATAATTGTTTTAAATTAATTTTTTTCCGAATAACATTTGCATTGAATCATACATGCAAAACTTGGTGGCCGCGACCCAACAATCTCAACAGAGTGGGGAGGACGACAACAACTCCTCTACTTCCATTATCAATCCTAATGCAGTGTGGCGCCAAACCGCATTCCATCTGTATGAAAAACCTGTCTACGGGATGGAGTCGTTCTTTGGAAGCAACCTCCGTACCTCTACCTTGTCCACAATTGCCACCAGCCCTGCAGATCTCGAGGACATCAATTTGAGCGAGCAGATTCACAGTCTAGCCTAGAGCCTTCAGAACCAGGGTCACCAGCTGCATCTGGCTGAGTTGAGGTACAATGAGCTCCTCACAGGCATGGCAGAGAGAAATTATTGCGATGCAGAGACAAAGTCCTTAAGGCAGGAGCTCAGGTAGGAGTTGGAGTAGATCCAGTTGATGCAACATCAGATGGTAGTCTACTATGACCACATGCGCGCATCTAGCAGCGTCGTTGCTGGAGAGAACTCCTCGTCCTCTACATAGGCACCAACATGGGCACCAATACCACCACCTAGACCACCAACTTAGTAAGACTAGGGAGATGACGACAATAATTGTCAGGACTCGTAGTGATTTTCGTATAGTTTTGCTTTGTTTGGCATTATTAATAGTTTATCCGTTAGACTTTTCTTTTGTTTTTTTATTTATTTCAGATTATAGTTTGATATCTTTGATTAAAAATACTATTGTATTTTCATTAATTGAGATTTGACTATTAATTCTTGATATATTCATGATGATATATCATGTTATAACAATTATTCTATATATTCATTCAAAAAAAATCAAGTTTATTGTCAAATTTTTTGTTGGGGTGAATTCGCTGGTTGTTATTAATTTAATTATTAATAAGTAATATATCACTGTCAAACTTACTCAGGGATAAATCTGACGGTAGTAAAAGTGCGAAAACCTAATTTATAGTGCCTAAGTTACCGTTGAAAATTTTTCAACAGTAACAACCTGCAAAGTTTCATCAATTAAAAGTTTATATTCGCTGCTAAATCCCCAATAATTAGCGGTAGACAAAAAATTCCTTCTGGTAAATAGTAACTGGAGATGATTTTACCATTTGATTGACTCTACCGCTAAATTTGACGATAAATAATTTACTAGCAGATTTTTTTGGAGTGAGACTTTCCTCCATGGACTACTAATTGACCTTCGAAGGGGGTTACATGGTTAGTGTTCATACCCTGGACCGAGCTATAAGGTCCGGGTTGGACGAAGATAAGGGAGCGACCTCTTTAAAGGATGGCCCATTAAAATGAACTCTTCACAAAGAGCTCGAAAGATTACTACAGAGGCCCAAGAAGACCCAAAATGAAAGGACCACCGATTACTAAAAGGCGGTTGGCCAGAAAATATGATCTCACTCACAAAAAGATAGGATAAGATAACAAACTTACCCCAAAGAAAGATCATCAAACACTACTATAAATACATTGGAGCATCCAGCTATAACTCAGATTCCAATACTACAAAAAAACCTGCCTAAAGCCAGTACAGACTTAAGCATCAGAGTCTCTTGCAGGTACCACCACCCTCCGATGATCGAGGACCAGCAGTATTTCAAGTTCCAACAAGTCAGGAGCGGCAGCCTCGACCAGACTGAAAGATCTCGTCGGAGATCGACCTCCCTGTTTCAGGTAACCCTAGGAACATTGGCGTCATTGCCGGGGAACTTGGAAGTCATCCCATCACCATGGCAGACAATCCTTCTCACAACGACCACGCCTCCAGATTAGAAGACGGAACACCGACAAAAAATATGGATGCCGCCCCACCATCACCACAGGAGGCAACCCACTCTAAGAAGGATAAACAAACCTAGAATACAGAGATCCTAGATGCCATCCGTGAACAGCAAGATCAGCTTAAACAGCTCGAACAAGAAGCAGAACGATAATGAGAAGCCGAGTGAGATCTGCGAAGAGAAACAAGACGGCGCAAAGAGCTAGAAGAGAAACTCCAAAAGCTCGAAGCCGACCTCAAAGCTAAAACTACGCGATCTGACCGCGAAGCTAGCCCCAATAAGGAACAAAACATGTTCACGATGGAAATCATGAAAGCTGAAGTTCCAAAAGACTTTAAAGCTCCCGACATGACCCCATATGATGGTACATCTGACCCAAGTCATCACCTCAGCAACTTTAGGAGTTGGATGTACCTCATGGATGCCTCAGATGCAACCTGCTGTAAGGCCTTTCCGACTACTCTTACCAAAACGGTGATAAAATGGTTCGACAGCCTGCCTCCGAGGTCAATCACAAGTTTTAATGATCTTGCCAGAAAATTCCTAGCCAGATTCTCCATTCAAAAGGACAAGGCCAAGCATGCTCCCAGTCTCCTAGGAATCAAACAGGGTGATCGGGAGAGCCTTCGGAGCTACAATGAAAGATTCAATAAAGCATGCCTTGACATACATAATCTCCCCACAGAGGCGGTCATCACGGGACTTATCAACGGACTGCGTGAGGCTCCCTTCAGCCACTCCATATCTAAGAAGCACCCCACATCTTTGAATGAAGTGCAGGAGCGAGCTAAGAAATACATCAACATGGAGGAAAACTCCCGACTGGGAGAAACCTCCAAGGCCGGGTTTCCCTACCCCTTCCGGGACAAAGACAAGGAGCCGAGAAAAAAGGAGGACCAGTCCATAGAAAAGCCCATGAAATATGATAACTATACCCCTCTTTAGATATCTTTAGTGGATGTCTACAAGGAAATATGCAACACAGAAAAGATCCAACCACCTCGTTCGATTAAGCATAAAAGGGGAGGAAGCCAGAACGAATACTGTGGATACCATAGAATCTACAGATACCCCACAAACGAATGTTACGACTTAAAGAACTTCATAAAAAAATTGGCCCGAGAAGGAAAGCTAGATCGATTCCTAGCCAACCCTATAGACGAGCCAAAAAAGAGAAGGAGGGATGAAGAGGGTGGACGAGTTGAACGCCCCCTCACGCCCCAGAAAGGCACGTCCACATGATCAACGGAGGATTCACCGGAGGAGGGATCTCCAAATCATCCTGCAAAAGACACCTTAAAGAAATATACCACGTCGGAGAAGGGGATAGGTCACCCGATCTCCCCGCTATTTCTTTCACTAAAGAACACGCTGCTGGCATCATTCCTGGGCATGATGACCCTGTGGTCATCACCATCATACTGGCCAATGCCAACCTCCACCGAACACTGGTCGACCAGGGAAGCTCAACAGATATCCTATTCAAATCCGCCTTCGACAAGCTTGGACTACAAGAAAAGGAGCTCATAGCATATCCCAACAGCCTATTTGGGCTAGGAGACGCTCTAATCCAACCCCTTGGATACATTCCACTACACACAACCTTCGGAAAGGGAGCCTAGTCCAGAACACTAAGCATAGGTTACATCGTGGTCGACGTGAACTCCGCATACAACACCCTTATAGGCCGGACGACCTTAAATCAGCTCACCACATTAGTCTTCACTCCACACCTATGCATGAACTTCCCAACTCCAAAAGGCATAGCCACCGTCAAAGGAGACCAAAAGCTTGCGCGACACTGCTACAATGAAAGCCTGAACCTAAAAGGCAATCCCAGAGGAAAAGAGGCCAATGTCATTGAACTCGAAGGTGCCCAGGCTCACGAGGAACTTCGTCCTCAACCAGAAGGTGAGACCGAAGAGGTTCAAATTGGAGACACCCTAGATAAAACAAGAAACATAGGTGCAAACCTAAAAGAAGGCCCAAAGGAGCTGCTAATAAAGTTTTTAAGGGAGAATTATGACCTATTCGTGTGGAAGGCCGCGGACATGCCCGACATAGATCCTGATTTAATGTGCCACAAACTGGCAGTGTACCCCGGATCTCGACCAGTGCAACAAAAGCGCAGAAAGCTCGGCCCGGAGAGATCACAAGTCATGGAGGAACAGGTACAGGCCTTACTAGAGGCAAGGTTCATAAGGGAAGTCAAGTACCCATTATGGCTGGCAAATATCGTACTGGTAAAAAAGCCAAATGGAAAGTGACGAATGTGCGTAGACTACACCAACCTCAATAAAGCCTGCCCAAAAGACCCTTACCCCCTACCGAATATCGACACCCTAGTCAACGCCTCATCAGGATACAAGTACCTCTCCTTCATGGACGCTAACTCAGGACATAATCAGATCCCAATGCATCAACCCGATCAAGAGAAGACCTCATTCCTAACCCCGAAGGCAAACTACTACTACGTAGTAATGCCGTTTGGACTAAAGAATGCGGGAGCCACATATCAGAGGTTGATGAACAAGGTATTCGCCAACCACATAAGGAAGCTGATGGAAGTCTACGTAGACGACATGCTAGTAAAAACCCAAAAAGAAGAAACACTACATCCCGACCTTGTGAAAGTATTCGGCACCATAAGAAAACACGGGATGAGACTAAACCCCACAAAATGTACCTTAGCGGTAGCAGATGGCAAATTCCTAGGGTTTATGCTTACCCAGAGAGGCATTGAGGCAAGCCCAGACAAATGTCAAGCCATACTCAATATAAAAAGTCCGACCTGCGTAAAAGAGGTATAATAGCTAAACGGAAGACTAGCGGCCCTATCCAGATTCCTAGCCGGGCCGGCGCTAAGATCTCTCCCCTTCTATGCAACACTAAGGAAAAGAAAGAGGTTCAAATGGACCCCAGAATGCGAAAAAGCCTTCCAAGACTTCAAAGCATTCCTGGGACAACCACCCATCCTAACCCAACCTCGACAGGGAGAAAAACTGATCCTATACCTCGCCGTTGGAAGTCAGGCGATAGCATCGGCGCTTGTCCAAGAAGACGATAATGGACAACAACCCATCTACGTCATCAGCAAGGCCTTACAAGGGGCTGGACTAAACTACCAAAAGATAGAAAAGTTCGCCTACACCCTCGTACTTACTTCCTGGCGACTTTGACCATACTTTCAAGCCCACACCATCAGAATACGGACCAACGAACCCATGAAAGGCATCTTGCAGAAAATTGACTTGGCTGGAAGAATCCTACAATGGGTGGTCGAGTTGTCTGAATTTGACCTCAAGTACGAAGCTCGCACGGCCATCAAGTCCCTGTACCTGGATGACTTCATTGCAGAATACACCGACACCCCAAGAACCCCCATGGAATGGAACCTTTACGTCGACGGCTCATCAAACAAAGGTGGGAGCAGAGCAGACGTTATCCTGGAAAGCGACCAAGGGACCCAACTCGATATCTCCTTAAGGTTCGAGTTCCCCGCCTCAAATAATCAAGCCGAATACGAAGCCGTATTGGCTGGTTTAAAGCTGGCTAGGGAGGTCGGAGCCCAAAAGCTTACCATCTTCATTCACAAGTAATCACCTCACAAATAGAAGAAAGATACCAGGCAAAGGATCCCACCATGAAAAAATACCTAGACAAAACCAGAGAACAGCTCAGGAAATTCATGGGATATGAGATCCGACATATACCTCGGGAGCAAAATGCCTAAGCCGATGCACTTTCAAAACTAGCCAGCACCAAACCAGAGAAAAATAATAGAAGCCTCATCCAAAAAATCCTATAAAACCCATTGACCTCAGAGGAAGAGAAGGTCCTAAACATATCAGACCAGGACCAAGGATGAATGACCCCCATAATCAACTACCTTAAGTTCGAAACACTCCCCACAGAAAAGAAGGACGCAAGGAGGCTCATACAGGAGGCACAATATTACACCTTGATACACAATGTCCTGTATAGAAGGGGAATCTCAACACCCCTCCTAAAATGTGTTCCGATTTCTACCACAAAAGAAGTCTTGGAAGACGTTCACGGCAGCATGTACGGCAACCACCTCATGGCACAAGCTCTATCCAAAAAGGTACTCTAATCCGGCTTCTACTGGCCGACTTTACAGAAGGAGGTAACCGAGTTTGTCAAAACATGTCCTTCATGCCAAAAGCACGCCAATTTCCATGCCGCCCCGTCTGAAGAACTCATCTGCGTCACCTCACCTTGGTCATCCGCAAAGTGGGGGGGCTTGACCTCCTCGGACCATTCCCCCAGGGACCAGAGCAAGTCAAATTTCTTATTGTAGGAATAGACTACTTCACAAAGTGGATTAAGGCCAACCCATTGGCTGTCGCCACTACTCAAAGAAGTCTAAAGTTTCTATATAGAAGCATTGTCACAAGGTTTGGAGTTCCCCACTCCATCGCCACAGACAATGGGACACAGTTCACCGACGCGGGCTTCAGAAACCTGGTCACTAACCTAAAAATCAAGCACCAGTTCACCTCGGTGGAACACCACAAGCCAACGGACAGGCAGAAGCTGCAAAAAAAGTCATATTGGCCGGATTGAAACGTCGATTACAGGATGCAAAAGGAGCCTGGGTTGAAGAGCTCCCTCAAGTCCTATGGGCGTACTGAACGACACCACACTCCACCACCGGGGAATTGCCTTTCCGACTTGCTTTTTGGATGGAGGCAATGATCTCTATAAAAGTAGATGAAAGATCTCCTAGGGTGATCTTCTACAACAAGGACGCCAACTCTCAAGCACAAAGGGAAGAACTTGACCTGCTTTCAGAAGTTCGAGAAAGAGCTCGGATTAGAGAGGAAGCCCTGAAGCGTTGAATGGCCTCGAGGTACAACCGAAAGGTAATCCAACGAAACTTCATTACCAACGACCTCATCCTAATCCAAAACGACATCGGAACGGGATGGTCAGGAGAAGAAAAGCTGGCAGCTAATTGGAAAGGACTATACCGGGTTACCGAAGTTCTAGGGAAAGGTTACTATAAGGTGGCCGACCTCCAAGGGCGAGAGCTCCCGAGGTCTTGGCACGCCTGTAACCTTAGAAAATACTATAGCTAGAGAAGGGTCTGGAGCAAAGGTGTGCTCTTCTTCCCACCAAAGGGTTTTTTAATGAGGCACCAGGACGAGACCCGGAAGCAGCCCGACTTACAGGGTAACCCCACACACGTACATACTCTTATTTACATTTTTCTCATTACATCCTATTTTTTAATGAAATTACAGATTTCCTAAAAAGTTTCCTACTGATTTAGGCTCGACAAAACACAAAATTCATTACCCGACCACAAAGGTCGGCAAGGTGAAGCGACAAAACTCAAATTAATGCGAGAAGTTATAAAAGTAGCCTGTATAAAGCGACCTAACGAGGTCGGATGAAAAACGGCGTTACTAAAAATAACTTGAAAAGGCCCGGCAGCGAAGTCGGACCGGCTAAAGGATCACTAAAAAGGGAACAACATCATGTAAAGGTAAAAAAGGTTGAAAAACCTAATACCAAAAAGAAAATAAAAAAAACTGCTAAGCTAAAGGGTAGGAATCCGAAAAGGACCCCACTTAGAAAGCGTAAGCAATCGCAAATTCGAAGAAGGCTAAAAAAGGTCACCCAAATAAGCTAAAAAGGTAAGAAGTTCGAAGCAGAACACTACCTAGAAAGTTATTGGAGACCAACATCGCCAAAGAAAAAGTAAAAGTTGTCACAAACTAAGAAAGGGCGCACTCTCAGAAGCAAAGGTAGAAGTTCATAAAACAAACACTATCTCGAGATCGCCAGAGAGGATACTGGCCAGGAAAGCTTAAATGCCCAATTCTAAAGCATAACCAGAAAGCCATCCCCAGACAAAAGGCCATAAAAGGTTGAAGGAACAACCAAAGGATAAGAGCACTCCTCAGAAACCAGGCAATAGACTACCAATACAGTTAATACAAAAGACAACACAAAATTAAAGCATTAAAAGCTCAAAGGATTACCTAACAGGAAACCCAAGAGCAAAGGTGCTTTTAAAAGCTAAAAGTTTCTAGAAATTAACCATAAAGTGTCAGATAGCTAACCAAAATATTACAAAACCAAAAGTTCAAAGGTCCACAAGTCGGACCACATCAATACATAATAAAAAAAGAGATAAAAAAGAGAGAGACGCAAGGGTTCCAACTTTGCTCCCGTCGCCGCGTCTTGATGGGCAGGAGGAATGACTGAGATCGGAACAGCTCCGACAACACCATTAGGGCCATTCAAGATCTCCATGTCGGGATCGGCCTCAGATCGGGATGGCTTAGCAGAGAACATTTTGGCAGGAGGTTCCGAAACAAGAATTTCATCATCATTAGGGGCTGGCACAATCTTACCATCTTCAACAACATTATCCATACTAAACAAGGTAAGGTCAGCGTCTGGAGCAAGAACTTGGATCTGAGCCTTCAAATTTTTGTACAAAGCAGTCATACCACTCACTACATGGCCTTAAAGCTTGGCATAATTGTCATAAGCAGACTGGAGTTTCTCCTTAACCTCCAAATGCTCGCCATAAGTTTGGGTGTAGCTCTCCTTAGCCTTCTTTGCCATATCCTCAGCCAAGTTGGCAATCGCCTCCGCAGCAGTAGCCCGAGCCTTCTCTTTCTCCGCAGCAAGCTCTAGCCCGACATTCTTCACCTCCATCCCAAGTCTCAACCCCTCTACCCTATCATACTTAGCATTGGCTTTCTTAAGGAAGGAACTTGTAGCGTGGATAGGAGACTTCTTAAAACCCCTTGACATAGCAGTGCTGAGGTTGGCTATCCGAATACTATTACCGGAGATAAAGTTAAGATGATGGAGAATGGACACGTCGTTGGTAGGAACAAATCCATACGGGGCAATGTGCTCCGTAGCAAAGGCCACACCATCAAAATCTTTGTCATCAAGATTATAGACACCAGCAGTCCTCGGCCTCTTGGGAGAAGGCCCAGAGGAAGAAGGAGAAGAGGCAACACCAGAAGTAACAAGAGGCAGATCAACAGAGGCCACTCGAAATGGCAGAGTCGGGATAGTCTTCCTTAGACCTTGAAGTCCCAAGTCCAGCTTCTTCGGTGGGATTTGGGAAGAACCCTCCCCCGACGACTTCTTGTGCAAATTCTGGGCGGCCACTGCATTTTTGGCCTTACGAAAAACCCTCATCGAATCAGAGTTCGACACCATCTCTGAAAAAAAAGAAACCAGGAAACAGTTACACAGTGGATAACGACAAGACCACGCCAAACAAAGGAAAATTTCTAAAAAGAAGTCGGGAACTACCTAGCTCGAAACGGAGAAGAGCGGATCCCCTAAAAACGTCTTAGTATCCAGATGAGAAGGCTCCCCCCAGTGCTCCTCCAAAACACCCACAAAGGCCCTCTCCACCTCATCAAGACTCTCTAAGGATACTTAAGAACTACAGGGTCCTTTTGCCACCAAAGAGGGAAGATGGGTTCATTGTTCTCATCTAGAGAAAGGGGTGAACATCTTCAACAGCCTGGACTTTGAAATAAAATTTTTTAAAATCGTGGAAGGAATCATCAAAAATAGAAAATACTTTCTTTCCCTGAGTAGCCTGGAAGGAGATCCAAGAAGCCTTCTTCTTGGCCGCCCCGGTTTGGTCATCACAAATAGATAAAGAAAAAGAGAAAGGGTAGGTCGGACACCCAACTCCTGACATAACAACTAAAAAATCCTCATGAAAGCCTAAGAGTTTGGATGAAGATGAGAAGGGGCCATATTACAATTCCAGAGAATATCAGTCTCAAACACGGTAAAGGGAATGGTAATACCTAATTTGGTAAAAAAGCAGTCATAAGCGTAAAAGAAGGGACGCTCTGCCCGACTTAAGGGAAGGAAACTGTCCCTCTCTTCAGGGTCGGGCGACAACAGCTCGTAGTTCTTCTCATCTTCCCTATTCCCATAGATCCTATGAAACCTCCTAAGCTTCTCACAATACTCCGGGTCCGCAACAGTAACACACATTAACACTATAGAATCTAACCAGTCAGCCATACCAGGAGAGACCTTTGTGGACATCTCAATAATATTTCTACAAGAAGATATAGAAACTACACCTACATAAGAAAATGAAAGAGGCGTCACTAGCAAGCAACTCGAGCAGAATCAAAGAACAAACAAGCAAATAGCAACACGATAACAAAAGGGCACCCCAAGGTTCACAAGAAACAAGAAGATCACCATCAGAACCCAAGAGCACCCTTTGGAGGCAATGCAAATTCAGAAAGAAAAAACCGCGAGTAATCAAAACCCTAACCCTTTCAGCAAAAGAAAAGCGGAAAAAAAAACCAAAAACCCAAGTGCCAGCATTTTTTCAAAGGTACAACAAGATAAAAGATCAAAACTTTTCAAGAAATAAAAGCATGCAGCATCACCAGAAGCTAGCACAAAGAAGGATCACAAACTATCAACAAACAAGAAAAATTCGAAATGCATAAAACGAGTACCAGCCTGCAACAAGAAGGAATAGTGGCGGCTAGCGCATAGCAGAATCACAAATGATCCACACCAACAAGCGCTTCGAAGCTCCAGAGAAGAAGAAAATCTTGGGGCAAATCAAAGCAAAAGAGAAACTTCCTCCAAGAAAGCGAAGAAAGCAAATAGAAACAAAGAAACTAAAAAGAAGCAAAACCCCTTTTGATTTCAAACAAAATACAAAGAGGGAAAAGGAATGGCAAAGAGAATAAAAGCCCAATCAATAGGCATTAAAAGCGCTTGCATACTCCCAAGGAAATAACGCCCTCGAAAACGTCACACCAATTAAAGAGCGAAAGCAAAAACGCTTTGCGTTTCGAAATAGCATTAAAGACGCGAAACTTGTACAAGGAGGAGTAAACCAAGTGCAACCGAACAAGATGCTTGAGCACGACTTCCCCTAAGAGATCGATGCTCAAGAAGCACAACCTCGTGGAAAGATCGAAGCTCAAGCAGGGGCACTGTTCATACCCTAGACCGAGCTATAAAGTCCGGGTTGGACGAAGATAAGGGACCGACCTCCTTAAAGGATGGCCCATTAAAACAAACTCTTCACAAAGAGCTCAGAAGATTACTACAAAAGCCCAAGAAGGCCCAAAATGAAAGGACCATCGACTACTAAAAGCCAGTTGGCCAGAAAATATGATCTCACTTACAAAAAGATAGGATAAGATAACAAACTTATCCCAAAGAAAGATCGTCAAACACTACTATAAATATATTGGAGCACCCAGATATAACTCAGATTCCAATTCTACAAAAAATCTGCCTAAAGCCCGTACTGACTTAAGCATCAGAGTCTCTTGCAAGTACCACCACCCCCCGGTGATCGAGGACCAGCAGCGTTTCAAGTTCCAACAATTCAAGAGCGGCAACCTCAGCCAGAATGAAAGATCTCGTCTGAGATCGACCTCCCTATTTCAGGTAACACTAGGAATAGTTAAGAAGGAGCAAGTATGTCCACGTAAAATATGGATTAAAAAAACAAAATTGTTGCATCTTACTGTCGAAAAATTTCTAACAGTAACATTGGCACCAATGCATATGGCTTCGTGTCCCCTTACTGTCTGATTAATCCGGTAGTAAAGCTGATGGAAATATTTTTTCTAAGTTTTTTTTGGAAAATTATCTTGGCTGTCAGTATATTCTGACTATAATTTTGACGGTAGATTTTTTTTGAATAATTTTTTCAGTTTATCTGTACTATACCCCGATAATTAATAATTAAAACAGTGCTTTAAACCTAATGTGAAATATCAAATATACAAATTAAAAACATAGAATGATGGTAATTAAAATATCTGAAACAATGCTAATTATATTACATTCTTCTCAAAGTTTGGTAAAAAAATACATAAGATAGAATTATATTTACATTAATCCTATTCAAATTCATCATCTTCTTTCTCTGGTTTATTATCTTCCTCTTCCGAGGTAGTTTTTTATCATCAAACTCATCTTCCTCTTTTTCATCGTCATCGAATCCGTATTTATCTTGAATATCATCGTTCTCTGGTAGTAGTGTGTCGTCATCTATTCCAAGGTCAAAAATGTCATCATCCATAATAGCCGACCTAAGAATGATCGGATCACCGGTATCAACCACCATTTTTGAAAGAGTTCGGTCATCAATCTAGTAAGATTCCTGACCCTCTTTCCTATTAGACTCGATGCGTCCTCTTGTCTTAGTCTTAATCACAACCATCTTACTAGACTTGCATGAACTGAATAAGGCAAATAGTATACCTATCGTGCATTTTGAGGTAAATAAAAGGATCATAGTGCCTATATTTTTTGTTTATATTAACTTCAGTGATATTCCAGCCTTGTGCTTTCGTGTTCCTTGTCACGAATTTGGATCATACCATTCACATTTAAACATGCATACCTTGTACATAGTACGATAGAAATACTCTAATTAAATTATGTTGTTCAACACACCAAACCAATCAGAATGACCCCCGCTTGAATCCCTATGAACCCAAACCCGGTGTTATCTATTTTCTTTCCAATTAACCACTATAAAAAATGGAATCAATATGCATTAACATTGTATATCGGATAGCTTGTGCCCTTATTCATTGGAATCCAACTAAGTACAACTAGTTCCTAATCTATTTTGTTAGTTAGATGCACGCTAATGTATTCTCCGAACAAATGTAAAAAATTATTTAATCTATTTTGTTAGTTAGATGCACGCTAATGTATTCTCCGAACAAATGTAAAAAATTATTCAATAAGATATCAGGATTTGTGTCTTACAATAACCTATATGATAGAATAGGATAAATTTTTTTTGATTAGATTAAGAAGTTAGTATCTTACTGATTGTAATATTTACGAAGACTTAAAAAACTCACAAGAGGTAGGGTGAAAACTAGTCACAGTTAAGTAACACATGCAGATGTGTAGCATCAATTTTCTTCTTCTCTAACCAGTAGTCACTGCCTGCACCTATTGCAGCTCCTTCTGGAGCAAAGATTGGATATGTTGTTCCACTTGACGAGCATTTTCCCCTCTCACCATTCCTTCAAACCTTTGTTCTACGTGATTCAACATGAGGCTGAAAATAGAATGAGCTAAATGCGGATATTTCCTTTGCTAGGAATGCTTCGCATATGCTGTCCTCAATCCGAGCTCTAGTTTTTTCACGGTGCACTTGAAAGAACCAATCATCCTCTCAAATAGGTACATCCACTTAAATTGGACTGGTCCACATAGTCTTGTTTCATACGGTAGGTGGATTGCTAAGTGTTTCATAACGTTAAAAAAGATGGAGGGAATATCCTCTCTAGCTTACAACATATGATGGAAATGTTCTTGTCCATGACTATGAGATCATTAATGTTAAGTTTCATAGCACATAACTCTCTAAAGAACTTATTTCTATGAACGGTTTCCAGATGTTGGTCGGAAGTTTCCTGAACGCGATAGGAAGAAAAGACTCTATTAGGACATGACAATGCAATCAGGACTCTTCAACCCAGCAAGCCTACCTTATGAGATATATGCACACCTACTCAAGTTAGAGGTGTAACTATCACAAAGCCTCAATCATCTAATCCACTTACAAATATGTTGTCTCTGGTCTTTCATTAGAGTGAACACTGCCTTTAGTTAAACCCACCACCCGTTCTCAAGTCTCTTTAAGTTCATATCTGGCCGCATACAAATGTCTACCAAGTCTAACCTAGCCTTATCATTATCCTTTGTTTGCTCATCGTCTATTACTATGTGCATGATATTATCAAATACGTTTTTTCACTGTGTATCACATCAAGACAATATCGAACCAAGTTGTCTTTCCAATAAGGCAACTTCCAAAATATATTCTGTTTAGTCCGATTATACTCCTGCCATACCCCAGAGGTCTCAAACTTGCCCCGTTATCGACGATCCTTGGGATTCTACTGACATGATTCTAAACTTGCCTACCACCTAACCTTACGGGTGCCTCTTCGTGTTCAATTTTATTCTTTTTGAACAAGTCTTTGTTGTGCCGAAAAGGATGATTGATGTCGAGGAATCATCGATGACAATCAAACCACGAATTTTTATTGCCATTCGTCAACCAAAATATCTTTGTATCCTCCATACAAATGGGACATGTCATTCTGCCCTGAGTGGACCAACCTGACACCATCCCGTATCCAGAAAAGTTGTTAATGGTCTATATCAACGCAGTATGCAGTTGAAAGTTTGTCTTCATTGAAATATTATACGTTTTTATATCATGTATCTACAACTCCTTTAATTCATCCACCAATGGCTGTAAGAAGACATCTACTTTGGTCTTTGGATTACTGGGACCAGATATGATACAAGTTAGGAATATGTATGGGTCCATCATGCAAATTTTGAAACTCAGGTTATAAGGTGTCACGACTACAGGCCAACAAGAATACGTGTTACCAAAATTGAAATTCGGTGCAAACCGGTTAGAGCACAAAACTAGTCTAACATTTCTAAGCTTGCTCGCAAATGTAGGATGGACCCGATCAAAATGCTTTCAAGTATCTCTGTGTGACGGGTCTGTCATGATTCTATCATCTCTCTTGTTGTTACAATGCCAGGTCATGTTAGGGGCTGAACTTATCGATGCATACAATCGTTTCATTGGAAGTCTCTTTAACTACCATTTATCAATATGTTCTCTCTTGACTTGAAACCTCAGTGATCTACAACATCTAAATTCTGTTAGGTCTGTATCCTTCTTGTAATATAGCATACAACCATTCAAACAATAATAAATTTTCACTGAATTGAGACCCAATTTTAAAACTAACTTCTTTCTTTTGTAGTGGCTCCGAAGGATGCCAGTGGTTCCGATAGGTGATGCGTGAGCATCTTATCTATCTTTTCCTAGTGAATTTGCATCTAATTTGTTGAGTTTAATTAATAATTAATTATAATTTAGCGATTATGGATGCTATTTTGAGTTTTGTGCAATTTTATAAATTTTAGGTAGCATTCGGATGGATTTGATGAAGTTTCTACAGAGAAAGAGAATAAACCAAACAGATGACCAGCAAAGACCGATGCGGACGCATGGCTCACGTGACCCCGCGAAATGGAGAAATCGCAACGCGATTGTGTGCTTGACGCGAACGCGTGGACTGGAATTTGCACAAATGACGCAAACGCGTGGATGACGCAGACGCGTCACATGCGCGATCTGCAAAAATTACAGAAAACACTGGGGGCAATTTCTGGGCTATTTTGACGTAATTTCCAGCCCAGAAAACACAGATTAGAAGCTACAGAATGGACAATTCATGTGGTCCCCACCCATCAACTGAAGATCTGTTAATTAATTCGAATTTAAATTCAAATTTTATCTTTTTGAAAAAGATATTATCTTAATTTTGGATATTAGATTTTAAATTAATTAGGAT
Organism: Arachis duranensis; assembly: GCF_000817695.3. Classification (NCBI taxonomy): domain Eukaryota; kingdom Viridiplantae; phylum Streptophyta; class Magnoliopsida; order Fabales; family Fabaceae; genus Arachis; species Arachis duranensis. Next base: position 99,380,245 of record NC_029780.3, read on the forward strand.
TAGTTATAAATAGGGGATACTTCTCTTCTATTGAACACAATTCCAGGAGGGGGATTCTACCTCATCCCATCAGGGGGTACATTTTACCTGAATCCTTATTTTCTTTTCCATGAGCAACTAAACCTCTATTGTTAAGGTTAGGAGCTCTGTCTATTTGTATGGATTGATTTAATTGCTTTTTCTATTTTAATTTCTGTTTTTGATTTATATTTAAGAATTGTTTTCGTTCTTTATCTTATGAATTTGGGTGGAATGGAAGTATGACCCTCTTTCTATTTGAGTTCTTGTATAACTTGGAAAAGCTCTATACTTAAACAACAGCTTGAAAACATATTCTCCTAAATTCTAATTATCTGGATTTAATGGGATACGTGACATATAATCCTTTTATTCTTTGGGTAATTAGAGTTTTTGTGGCATGCAAACTGGAATTTGATCATGTACCTTTTAATTGGAATTAATTGACCAAGGAATTGGCAATTAATGAATTTTAGAGGAGACTAGAAAGGTCTAAGGAATTAGGGTCTAATCACATATAGTTTGCCATGAAATTAAATCCTACATAATTAAAATAGTTAGTAAGAAAAGTTAATCCGGAAAAATAGATAATTCTGAAGCCTTAACTATCTTCTCAAATATTCTATTCCCAACTCATTTACTATGTGTCTGTCTTATTTTCAACTTAAACTTATTGGACATCCAACACCCTTTTTTTGCTTGCCTAACTAAGCCAATCACTCAATCATTGTTGCTTAATTCATCAATCCTCGTGGGTTCGACCCTTACTCACGTAAGGTATTACTTGGTACGACCCGGTGCACTTGCCGGTTAGTAAGTGTGGGTTGTAAAATCCGCACCAAGTTTTTGGCGCCGTTGCGTGCAGAAAATGCAGAAAAACGCTGAGGGCAATTTCTGGGCTACTTTGACGCAGTTTCCAGCCCAAAAAATACAGATTAGAAGCTACAGAATGGACAATTCATGTGGTCCCCACCCATCAACTGAAGATCTGTTAATTAATTCGAATTTAAATTCAAATCTTATCTTTTAGGAAAAGATATTATCTTAATTTTGGATATTAGATTTTAAATTAATTAGGATTAGTTATAAATAGGGGAGACTTCTCTTCTATTGAACACAATTCCAGGAGGGGGATTCTACCTCATCCTATCAGGGGGTACATTTTACCTGAATCCTTATTTTCTTTTCCATGAGCAACTAAACCTCCATTGTTAAGGTTAGGAGCTCTGTCTATTTGTATGGATTGATTTTATTGCTTTTTCTATTTTAATTTATGTTTTGGATTTATATTTAAGAATTGTTTTCATTCTTTATCTTATGAATTTGGGTGGAACGGAAGTATGACCCTCTTTCTATTTGAGTTCTTGTATAACTTGGAAAAGCTCTATACTTGAACAACAGCTTGAAAACGTATACTCCTAAATTCTAATTATCTGGATTTAACAGGATACGTGACATATAATCCTTTTATTCTTTGGGTAATTAGAGTTTTTGTGGCATGCAAACTGGAATTTGATCATGTACCCTTTAATTGGAATTAATTGACCAAGGAATTAGCAGTTAATGAATTTTAGAGGAGACTAGGAAAGTCTAAGGAATTAGGGTCTAGTCACATATAGTCTGCCATGAAATTAAATCCTACATAATTAAAATAGTTAGTAAGAAAAGTTAATCCAGAAAAATAAATAACTCTAAAGCCTTAACTATCTTCTCAAATATTCTATTCCCAACTCATTTACTGTGTGTCTGTCTTATTTTCAACTTAAACTTATTGAACATCCAACACCCTTTTTTTGCTTGCCTAATGGTGGACGAAATTGTGATCACTGTTCTTTTGTATTTGTATGAAATCATTATTGTGGCACCAGTTGTTATCACAACTCCGTTCAACTAACCAGCAAGTGTACTGGGTCGTCTAAGTAATAAACCTTACGTGAGTAAGGGTCGATCCCACAGAGATTGTTGGTATGAAGCAAGCTATGGTCATCTTGTAGATCTCAGTTAGTGAGTGGAATCATAGAGTCAAATGGAATTAAATTGGATAAATAAAATAAATAAAAGGGATAGAAGACTTATGCAGATTCATTGGTGGGAATTTCAGTAAGCGAATGGAGATGCTGTATGGCTCAAGGACGTCTGCTCTCCTACTGCTTCTACTCAATCCTTCTTACTCCTTTCCATGGCAAGCTTTGTATAGGGGTTCACCATCAGCAGTGGCTACTTTCAATCCTCTCGGGAAAATAATCCTATGCGGCTGTCACTCGCACGGCTAATCGTCTGGAGGCATCACCCATGGTTGATGGCTACATCCCATCCTCGCAGTGAAAACTA
>NC_029780.3:99383066-99383296 GCF_000817695.3 Arachis duranensis
TTTCTGGAAAGCTCTGGATGTCTACTTTCCAACGCCGTTGAGAGAGCGCCAATTGGAGTTCTTTAGCTCCAGAAAATCCATTTCGAGTGCAGGGAGGTCAGATTCCAACAGCATCAGCAGTCCTTTTGTCAGCCTTCTTCAGAGTTTTACTCAAATCCCTCAATTTCAGCCAGAATTTACCTGAAATCATAGAAAAACACACAAACTCATAGTAAAGTCCAGAAATGTGA
>NC_029780.3:99383430-99383945 GCF_000817695.3 Arachis duranensis
AAAACAATGCCAAAAAGCGTATAAATTATCCGCTCATCACAACACCAAACTTAAATTGTTGCTTGTCCCCAAGCAACTGAAAATCAAATTGGATAAAAGAAGAGAATATACTATAAATTTCAGAATATCAATGAATATTAATTTAATTAGATGAGCGGGACTTGTAGCTTTTTGCTTCTGAACAGTTTTGGCATCTCACTTTTTCCTTTGTAGTTCTGAATGATTGGCTTCCTTAGGAACTTAGAATTTTGGATAGTGTTATTGAATTTCCTAGTTAAGCATATTGATTCTTTGAACACAGCTACTTATGAGTCTTGGCCGTGGCCCTAAGCACTTTGTTTTCCAGTATTACCACCGGATACATAAATGCCACAAACACATAACTGGGTGAACCTTTTCAGATTGTGACTCAACTTTGCTAAAGTCCCCAGTTAGAGGGTGTCCAGGGTTCTTAAGCACACTCTTGTTGCCTTGGATCACAACTTTATTTCTTTCTTTTTCTTTTTTTTCTTTTT
>NC_029780.3:99384008-99384848 GCF_000817695.3 Arachis duranensis
GACAGCTTGATTTAGCCGCTTAGGCCTAGATTTAATTTCCTTTGGGCCCTCCTATCCATTGATGCTCAAAGCCTTGGATCTTTTTTACCCTTGCCTTTTGGTTTTAAGGGTTATTGGCTTTTTCTACTGCTCCTTCTTTTTCTTTCTATTTTTTTTTGCCACTTTTTTTTTTTCCGCAAGCTTCCTTTTTCACTGCTTTTTCTTGCTTCAAGAATCAATTTCATGATTTTTTCAGATCATCAATAACATTTCTCTTTGTTCATCATTCTTTCAAGAGCCAACAATTTTAACACTCATAAACAACAAGATCAAAAATATGCACTGTTCAAGCATTCACTCAGAAAACAAAAAGTATTGCCACCACATCAATATAATTAAATTAAATTCAAGGATAAATTCGAAATTCATGTACTTCTTGTTCTTTTGAATTAAAACATTTTTCATTTAAGAGAGGTGAGGGATTAATGGATTTTATTCATAGCTTTAAGGCATGGTTACATACTAATGGTCATGAAGTAGAGACACAAAACATAGATAAACACAATATTAAAAACTGAAAACAGAAAGAATTAAAGAACAAGGAATGAATCCACCTCTAGTGGCGTCTTCTTCTTGAAGGACCAATGATGTTCTTAAGCTCTTCTATGTCCATTCCTTGCCTTTGTTGCTCCTCCCTCATTTATGTCCATTAGGACTTGGTCCAACCTTTGGTTAAAGTTGACCCTTCTAGTGTAGGGGCGTCCATCTTCTTGCATCATGGGCAAGTGAAACGCCAACCTCACATTTTCCGGACTAAAATCTAAGTATTTCCCCCGAACCATTGTGAGATAGTTCTTTGGA
>NC_029780.3:99385126-99386117 GCF_000817695.3 Arachis duranensis
ATACTCATTCTTTTTGAGCTTGAAAGGGACCTCGGGGATCACCTTCTTTTTTGCCACAACATCATAGAAGTGGTCTTGATGGCTCTTGGAGATGAATCTCTCCTTCTCCCATGACTCGGAGGTGGAAGCTTTTGTCTTCCCTTTCCCTTTTCTTGAGGATACTCCGGCCTTAGGTGCCATTGATGGTAATGGAAAAACAAAAAGCTTATGCTTTTACCACACCAAACTTAAAATTTTGCTCGCCCTCGAGCAATAAAGAAAAGAAAAGTAGAAGAAGAAGAAGAAGAGAATATGGAAGAGAGGGAGAAGAGGTGGTTCGGCTATGTGGGAGAATGTGGGTTTGTGATGTGTGAAAATGAAGAAGAGTGGAAGGGTATTTATAGGGAGAGGGGAGGGTATAGGTTCGGCCAATTTGGGTGGGATTGGGTGGGAAAATGAATTTGAATTTTATGAAGGTAGGTGGGGTTTATGGGGAAGAGTGGGTTGATGTGAATGGTGAATGGGGTAATTGGGAAGAGGAATTGAGGTGATTGGTGAAGGTTTTTGGGAAGTGTGACATTGAAAATGAGATTTGGATTAGGAGAGTGTGATTAGGATTAAAGAGAAGGTGGGAATGTGGTAGGTGGGGATCCTGTGGGATCCTGAGGTGAAAAGAAATACCATTCCTTCACCATATAGGCATGTAAATTGCCTTCATGCATCATTCTGGCGTTCAAACGCCCATTGGTGCACATTCTGGGCGTTCAACGCCCATGTAATGCATGTTTCTGGCGTTGAACGCCAGTTTCATGCTTGTTGCTGGCGTTCAGCGCCAGTTTGTCCTCTCTGTGCACATTCCTGGCATTAAACGCCAGGTTGTTGCTTGTTTCTGGCGTTCAGCGCCAGAATGGTGCTCTGTTCTGGCGTTGAACGCCAGCCAGATGCATCTTACTGGCGTTGAACGCCAGCCTGTGCGGCCTCCAGGGTGAAAATTTTTTTCTTCTGTTTTTGA
>NC_029780.3:99386223-99387533 GCF_000817695.3 Arachis duranensis
TTGTTACAGAGGGATGGCCATGTGCCTTAAACACAAGGTAGTCCCTATTTAATTGAAGGACTAACTCCCCTCTGTTGACATCTATCACAGCTCCTGCTGTGGCTAGGAAAGGTCTTCCTAGGATGATGCATTCATCATCTTCCTTCCTAGTGTCTAGGATTATGAAATCAGCAGGGATGTAAAGGCCTTCAACCTTTACTAAAACGTCCTCTATTGTCCCATAAGCTTGTCTCAATGACTTATCTGCCAATTGTAATGAGAACAAGGCAGGTTGTACCTCAATGATCCCCAGCTTCTCCATTACAGAGAGTGGCATAAGATTTATCCCTGACCCCAGATCACATAGAGCTTTTTCAAAGCTCATGGTGCCAATGGTACAAGGTATTAATAACTTGCCAGGATCTTGTTTCTTTTGAGGTAGAGTTTTCTGAATCCAAGCATCTAGTTCACTAATGAGCAAGGGAGGTTCACTTTCCCAAGTCTCATTACCAAACAACTTGGCATTCAGCTTCATGATAGCGCCTAAGTATTGAGCAACTTGCTCTCCAGTCACATCTTCATCCTCTTCAAAGGAAGAATAGTCTTCAGAGCTCATGAATGGCAGAAGGAGATTTAAGGGAATCTCTATGGTCTCTGTATGAGCCTCAGATTCCTCAGGATCCTTAATAGGAAACTCCTTCTTGCTTGAGGGACGTCCCAGGAGGTCTTCCTCACTAGGATTTTCGTCCTTCTCCCCCCTAGTGCTTTCGGCCACTTTGATTAAATCAATGGCCTTGCATTCTCCTTTTGGATTTTCTTCTGTATTGCTTGGGAGAATACTGGGAGGAGTTTCAATTACTTTCTTACTCAGCTGGCCCACTTGTGCCTCCAAATTTCTAATGGAGGATCTTGTTTCATTCATGAAACTGAAAGTGGTCTTTGACAGATCAGAGACTATATTGGCTAAATTAGAAGTGTTTTGTTCAGAGTTCTCTGTCTGTTGCTGAGAAGATGATGGATATGGCTTACTATTGTTCAGCCTATTGCGTCCACCATTGTTAAAGCCTTGTTGAGGCTTTTGTTGATCCTTCCAGGAGAAATTTGGATGATTTCTCCATGATGGATTATAGGTGTTTCCATAAGGTCCACCCATGTAATTAACCTCTGCCATGGCAGGGTTCTCAGGATCATAAGCTTCTTCAGAAGCTGCCTCTCTAGTACTGTTGGATGCATGTTGCAATCCATTCATATTTTGAGAGATTATGTTGACCTGTTGAGTCAACATCTTGTTCTGAGCCAATATGGCATTCAGAGCATCAATTTCAAGAACT
>NC_029780.3:99387653-99389306 GCF_000817695.3 Arachis duranensis
TTATCTAAGAAGGCAGTAACCAGCTTATCCCAAGAGTTCAGGCTGTCCTTAGGTTGTGAATCCAACCATATTCTAGCTCTGTCTCTTACAGCAAAAGGGAAAAGCATGAGTCTGTAGACTTCAGGATCAACTCCATTCGTCTTTACAGTCTCACAGATCTGCAAGAACTCAGTTAAGAACTGATAAGGATCTTCAGATGGAAGTCCATAAAACTTGCAGTTTTGTTGCATTAATGCAACTAGTTGAGGCTTAAGCTCAAAGTTATTGGCTCCAATGGCAGGAATGGAGATGCTTCTTCCATCAAACTTGGACGTTGGCTTTGTGAAGTCACCAAGCATTCTCCTTGCATTATTATTATTATTATTTTCGGCCATCTCCTTCTCTTGTTCGAAAATTTATGAAAGGTTGTTTCTGGATTGTAGTAATTTAGCTTCTCTTAATTTTCTCTTCAGAGTCCTTTCAGGTTCTGGATCAATTTCAACAAGAGTGCCTTTTTCCCTGTTCCTGCTCATATGAAAGAGAAGAAAACAAGAAAAGAAAGAGGAATCCTCTATGTCACAGTATAGAGATTCCCTTATGTTAGTAGAAGAAGAAAGGGGTTAGAAGAATGGAGATGGGGATTCGGATTTTTGGATGAAGAGAGGTGAAGAGAAGTGTTAGTAATTAAATAATTAAATAGAAGAAGAAAAGAGAAGGGAGATTTCGAAAATAATTTTTTGAAAAAGAGGTTAGTAGTTTTCGAAAATCAAAGACAAAATATAATTAAAATTAAAATTTAAAACAAAAAGAATTTTCGAAAAAGAGAGGGAGAATTTTCAAAAACTAGAGAGGGAAAAGTAGTTAGGTGGTGAGCAAAAAGTTAGTTAGTTGATTGAAAAAGATTTGAAATCAAATTTTGAAAAAGATAAGAAGATAGGAAGTTAGATAAGATATTTTGAAATCAAATTTTGAAAAAGATTAAATTTTGAAAAAGATAAGATAAAAGATAAAAAGATAAGATAAAAATTTTAATAAAAAGATATTTTGAAAAAGATTTAATTTTTAAAAAGACTTAACTAACAAGAAACTACAGGATAAGATTCTAGAACTTTAAAGATTGAACCTTTCTTAACAAGAAAGTAACAAACTTCAAATTTTTGAACCAATCACATTACTTGTTAGTTAATTTTCGAAAATTAGATATAAAAGATAAGAAAAAGATTTTGAAAATATTTTGAAAAAGATTTTTGAAATTTTCGAAAATAAAATAAAAAAATGAAAAAGATATGATTTTTTGAAAAAGATTTTGAAAAGATAAGATTTTTAAAATTGAAATTTTGACTTGACTTGTAAGAAACAACTAATTTTGAAAATTTTTGACCAAGTCAACCCAAAATTTCGAAAATTTGGAGGAAAATAAGGAAAAGATATTTTTTTTTTGATTTTTGAATTTTTTAATTATGAGAGAGAAAAACAACAAAAATACTCAATGCATGAAATTTTTAGATCAAAACAATGAATGCATGCAAGAATGCTATGTCAAGATGAACACCAAGAACACTATGAAGATCATGATGAACATCAAGAACATAATTTTGAAAAATTTTTAATGCAAAGAAAACATGCAAGACACCAAACTTAGAAATCTTTAATGCATGAAAAATATGAATGCAA
>NC_029780.3:99390719-99422510 GCF_000817695.3 Arachis duranensis
GTTATGACGTGTTTTGGGCGTTCAACTCTGGATCATGACGTTTTTCTGGCGTTTAACTCCAGACAGCAGCTTGTACTTGGCGTTCAATGCCAAGTTACGTCGTCATTCTTCGAATAAAGTATGGGCTATTATATATTGCTGGAAAGCCCTGGATGTCTACTTTCTAACGCCGTTGAGAGCGCGCCAATTGGAGTTCTTTAGCTCCAGAAAATCCATTTCGAGTGTAGGGAGGTCAGATTCCAACAGCATCAGCAGTCCTTTTGTCAGCCTTCTTCAGAGTTTTGCTCAAATCCCTCAATTTCAGCCAGAATTTACCTGAAATCACAGAAAAACACACAAACTCATAGTAAAGTCCAGAAATGTGAATTTAACATAAAAACTAATGAAAACATCCCTAAAAGTAGCTTGAACTCACTAAAAACTACCTAAAAACAATGCCAAAAAGCGTATAAATTATCCGCTCATCACCTAACTAAGCCAATCACTCAATCATTATTCCTTAATTCATCAATCCTCGTGGGATCGACCCTTACTCACGTAAGGTATTACTTGGTACGACCCGGTGCACTTGCCGGTTAGTAAGTGTGGGTTGTAAAATCCGCACCAAGTTTTTGGCACCGTTGCGTGTAGAAAATGCAGAAAAATGCTGGGGGCGATTTCTGGACTATTTTGACGCAGTTTCCAGCCCAAAAAACACAGATTAGAAGCTGCAGAATGGACAATTCATGTGGTCCCCACCCATCAACTGAAAATCTGTTAATTAATTCGAATTTAAATTCAAATCTTATCTTTTAGGAAAAGATATTATCTTAATTTTGGATATTAGATTTTAAATTAATTAGGATTAGTTATTAATAGGGGAGGCTTCTCTTCTATTGAACACAATTCCAGGAGAGGGATTCTACCTCATCCCATCAGGGGGTACATTTTACCTGAATCCTTATTTTCTTTTCCATGAGCAACTAAACCTCCATTGCTAAGGTTAGGAGCTCTGTCTATTTGTATGGATTGATTTTATTACTTTTTCTATTTTAATTTATGTTTTGGATTTATATTTAAGAATTGTTTTCGTTCTTTATCTTATGAATTTGGGTGGAACTGAAGTATGACCCTCTTTCTATTTGAATTCTTGTATAACTTGGAGAAGCTCTATACTTGAACAACAGCTTGAAGACATATTCTCCTAAATTCTAATTATCTGGATTTAACGGGATACGTGATATATAATCCTTTGATTCTTTGGGTAATTAGAGTTTTTGTGGCATGCAAACTGGAATTTGATCATGTACCCTTTAATTGGAATTAATTGACCAAGGAATTAGCAGTTAATGAATTTTAGAGGAGAGTAGGAAGATCTAAGGAATTAGGGTCTAGTCACATATAGTTTGCCATGAAATTAAATCCTATATAATTAAAATAGTTAGCAAGAAAAGTTAATCCGGAAAAATAGATAACTCTGAAGCCTTAACTATCTTCTCAAATATTCTATTCCCAACTCATTTACTGTGTGTCTGTCTTATTTTCAACTTAAACTTATTGAACATCCAACACCCTTCTTCTGCTTGCCTAACTAAACCAATCACTCAATCATTGTTGCTTAATTCATCAATCCTCGTGGGATCGACCCTTACTCACGTAAGGATTACTTGGTACGACCCGGTGCACTTGCCGGTAAGTAAGTGTGGGTTGTAAAATCCGCACAAAGTTTTTGGCACCGTTGCCGGGGATCGATAGTGATTAACAACTATTAATTGTTTGATTGCTTAGATTAGGCGTTTTAGTTTTAATTTTATATAAAAAAATGTTTTTGCTTTAAATTTTCAAAAAAAAATTCTTTCACGGTATTTTTCTTTTTTTCCTTTAACGTTATGTTTTTATTTTCCTTTACATTATTTTTTTCCTTTTCATTTACCCTCCTCCCCTGATTCGTTCCCCTTTCCTTTTCCTTTATTATTTAGTTTTTTTTAAAGAACTTATTTAATAGCACTAATATTTTGGTAATTTTTGAAATTAAGTTTGGTGTCCCCGTAGTAATTTTTCTCTAAAAAAAATATTTCTGTTCTGTCTTCTTTACTTTCCTGTTTACCACATGGTGCGTTTAATCCTTTTTGGTGTTTTGTGCTAAGGAAAAATAATGGAGAGAGATCACATGGATTACTACTCACACCCAAGTAGTGATTCCTATTATGGTAGATGGAGGAACTATCCAAATTTTGGTTGGCAAAGTCAAAACCAAAGAAACTTCAATGCTCCATGTTCCAACTATCAAGAACCACCACCTCCATATTCATACCATGAACCACTATCTCCATATTCGTACCAAGAACCACCACCTTTCTATCCATATCAAGAACCATCATCCTTCTACCCATATCAAGAGCCACCATCTTCCTATTCATCTCAAATACCATCAGATCTTGAGCACCTCATGAAAGAATGCCTACATGATATAAAGACAAGTGTTAAAAATATAGAGAAATATGTGCAGACAATAATCAAGAACCAAGAAGAGGAGCAAGCAAATTCCTTCCCAAGAGATATAATACAAGATCCTATAGAAGAAAGTGAAGAAATCAATCAAAGGAGTTCATAATCCAGTGAACTAGAGAACTTTCCATCCTCACACATGGAAGAAAAGGAAGATGCAAAAACAAAGGAGGAAGATGCACAACCTCTCATGCCTTTGGTAAGCAATGAAGAAGAGATTGAATTAGAAAACAGCTACCAAGAGGAAGAAGTTGAAATCAAGGAAGCTTGCAAAGAGGTGGAAGAATTAAAAGAAGAACACAAGGGAGTGGAGCTTGCAAGACCTCTCCCAAAGCCATTTCCATCCAATACAACATTCAAGTGGGTAAAATTCCTACCCTTAACCTTTCCTTTCCCACTTGAATATAGGCTACTGGAAACGGATGGTCAACTTATAGCTCTTTGTGGCATTAAGAGTAAGAGGAAGATAGTTAGTAGTAAGAGTTGTCAAGCAAGGTTCAAAATGGTTGCATGCTCCAAATTGAAGTGCAAGGATTGGTGTAGAGCTAATTTGAATGGGTCTATAAGGTTGTTTGGATGTCTCTGTGAGAATTCAGATTGCTTGCCACCCGGTGGGAACAATGGTTATACACAAGAAGACAGGTGTAAAAGCAAGGTTTAGGACCCGGGAATTCATTCCCATAATCAAAACTCTTGGGGCCTTGTCACTTGCTTCAACTTGCTCAAAGGCGTTATGCGCCTAGTTTGAGATCCCGGTAGCCATTGGAATTACAAACATTGGTGGAGATTCCTGGATCAGTACAAGCACAAGCCACCATGACAAGGAGTTCACCACATGTCCAACTTAAGGACTTTAACTAAAAGTGCTTGGTGGGAGACAACCCACTGTGGTATGATCGTTTCTTTTCATTCTTAGTTGTTTTTTGTAGTAGTAGTTTTCTTACTTATTTTGTTTTTATTGAGTTCTTACTAATTTTCTGATCATGCAGCTATTTTATCACAGGAACCGAACACCTCAAGCTAAAAAAAAACTTTTACAGAGAGTTGCAAGGGAATGGTGCTGGAATAGTGCCTTTAGCACAAATTGATCCACACGACCGCGTCACTGACGCGTCCGCGTCATGAAGGAAAACTGCCTCTCATGCATCCGCGTCGCTCACGCGAACACGTGACCTCAAAATCGATGTAAATAAGGGTGTATGGCAGTAAGTTGAGCTGGAGTAGCGCTGGAACCGTGCTAGGAGCATAATTCACTCCATGTGAACGCGTGACCCATGCGTCCGCGTCGTTTTTCAAAATAAGCCATCCACGCGACCGCGTCACCCATGCGACCGCGTCACCCACAAATTTGGTAGATTGGATTTTTAACAAGAAAGTCGCGCAGGCGCGCGGCTGGCTTCGCGCGAATCGCACAAAATCCTGGGCACGCGGACGCGTGCCTGACGCTTACGCGTCATTATGAAAAATTCGCGACCCACGTGATCGCGTGCTGCACGCGAACGCGTCGGTTGTGCTGCCTAGTTTTCTTTCTCTCTCTCTCCCAATCCTAATTCTCTCTTATTCTTTTATCTTTTTTTTCTTTCATCATAATATTTGTCTCTTTCTATTTTTAGTTTTGTTTGCTTGAGGACAAGCAAACATTTAAGTTTGGTGTTGACGCTTTGCTTAAGGGTTTTCTGTTTCTTCCTATGGCACCAAATGGGAGGCGAATCATCTTCACTGAGGAGCACAACCTGAAGAATAAAACGACCGTTAGGATAACTAAGGTGGTTGAGTTCCTTTCATTTTTTATTCCTCCCCTCTTTTTCTATGTTACGTTCCGGTTTTCTACTATTTTGTTGTTTGTTGCATGATCCTTTATTAGTTAGAATCTTAGAACTAGTTTAGTTTTTTTATTGCTTTAATTCTGAAAAATGTTTCATGTACCATTCACTGAACTTGAATCTAAAAAAAATACAGAAGTGATGTATTGCATGAGAAATTGAGTTAATTTTAAAAGTAGTCTTGTTTACTTAAATGTGGTGGTATTTTCTGTAATTCTGAATGCATGACATGAACAGTGCATATTTTTTATAGTGAAGTTTATGAATGTTAAAATTGTTGGCCCTTGAAAGAATGATGAAAAAAGAGAAATGTTATTGATAATCTGAAAAATCATAAAATTGATTCTTGAAGCAAGAAAAAGCAGTGAAAAACACAAAGTTTGCAAAAAATAAAAAAATAAAAAATAAAAAAAATAAAAAAAAAAGAAAAAAGAAAAAGCAAGCAGAAAAAGTCAATAACCCTTTAAACTAAAAGGGAAAGGGTAAAAAGGATCCAAGGCTTTGAGCATTAATGGATAAGAGGGTCCAAAGGAATAAAACCCTGCCCTAAGCGGCTAAATCAAGCTGTCCTTAACCATGTGCTTGTGGCGTGAAGGTGTCAAGTAAAAAGCTTGAGACTGAGCGGTTAATGTCGTGATCCAAAGAAAAAAGAGTGTGCTTAAGAACTCTGGGCACCTCTAACTGGGGACTCTAGCAAAGCTGAGTCACAATCTGAAAAGGTTCACCCAGTTATGTGTCTATAGCATTTATGTATCCGGTGGTAATACTGGAAAACAAAATGCGTAAGGTCACGGCCAAGACTCATAAAGTAGCTGTGTTTAAGAATCAACATACAGAACTAGAAAAATCAATAACACTATCTGAATTCTGAGTTCCTATGGATGCCAATCATTCTGAACTTCAAAGGATAAAGTGAGATGCCAAAACTATTCAGGATAACAGTTATAAACCCCACTATAAAAAGAGAAATGAGCTTAATCGAACTTTCATTCTCATGCAAATTCACATCCTAAGCTTATATTAGTTTTGGTTGCTTGAGGACAAGCAACAGTTTAAGTTTGGTGTTGTGATGCGTGAGCATCTTATCTATCTTTTCCTAGTGAATTTGCATCTAATTTGTTGAGTTTAATTAAGAATTAATTATATTTTAGCGATTATGGATGCTATTTTGAGTTTTGTGCAATTTTATTTATTTTAGGTAGCATTCGGATGGATTTAATGAAGTTTCTACAGAGAAAGAGAAGAAACCAAAGAGATGACCAGCGAAGACCGACGCGGACGCATGGCTCACGCGACCGCGCGGAATGGAGAAATCGCAACGCGATCGCGTTCTTGATGCGAACGCGTGGACTGGAATCTGCACAAATGACGCAAACGCGTGCATGACGCGGACGCGTCACATGCGTGATCTGCAAAAATTTTAGAAAACGCTGGGGGCGATTTCTGGGCGTTTTTGATGCAGTTTCCAGCCCAGAAAACACAGATTAGAAGTTGCAGAATGGACAATTCATGTGGTCCCCACCCATCAACTGAAGATCTGTTAATTAATTCGAATTTAAATTCAAATCTTATCTTTTAGGAAAAGATATTATCTTAATTTTGGATATTAGATTTTAAATTAATTAGGATTAGTTATAAATAGGGGAGACTTCTCTTCTATTGAACACAATTCTAGGAGGGGGATTCTACCTCATCCCATCAGGGGGTACATTTTACCTAAATCCTTATTTTCTTTTCCATGAGCAACTAAACCTCCATTGTTAAGGTTAGGAGCTCTGTCTATTTGTATGGATTGATTTTATTGCTTTTTCTATTTTAATTTATGTTTTGGATTTATATTTAAGAATTGTTTTCGTTCTTTATCTTATGAATTTGGGTGGAACGGAAGTATGACCCTCTTACATAATTAAAATAGTTAGTAAGAAAAGGTAATCCGAAAAAATAGATAACTCTGAAGCCTTAACTATCTTCTCAAATATTCTATTCCCAACTCATTTACTGTGTGTCTGTCTTATTTTCAACTTAAACTTATTGAACATCCAACACCCTTTTTCTGCTTGCCTAACTAAGCCAAGCACTCAATCATTGTTGCTTAATTCATCAATCCTTGTGGGATCGACCCTTACTCACATAAGGTATTACTTGGTACGACCCGGTGCACTTGCCGGTTAGTAAGTGTGGGTTGTAAAATCCGCACCAATAGTTACCAGTTCATTACAAAAGGGTAGCCCACTTATCAAAAGACTCTTAGGTATAATTTGACTCTGACTTAATATGCATCATTCTAATACACGAAGACATCTTTGAATAAATGCACCCTCAAACAAAGATTTCACGACAGATGATAAGAACTCTTTGCTTTTAGGTTAGGCTCTTGTGTAGCCTCTTCCATTTCCGTAATACCTATTGTATCAAACACCATCCCGTTGTATCTCTCCCGATTCATTTCTTTCATGTTTAGTTCTCTCACCACCCGAACCCTCATTGATCGACCATTGGACCTATTCAAATTCGAGGTAGACCGGCTAATGCTCTGTTCGTCTACTTTTTCGTGTTTCTTTCATAACAAATATCCATCCTTGAACCCATTACAGTAGAAGTGAAGCATTATATCCGAAGGTCCTAACTACTTAGTCAGCTGACACTTATAAAATAGACACCTAGATACCCTTCAGACCTAAAACGGTTCTATGTTTAAGACACGCGCAACAAATGCGTCAATCCCCCCTAGTCCATCGCTATCTCTATCATAGATTCATAGATGATGACTTAGAATCATATTGTAACACACACTCTAGAATTCAACCAACAACACAACTTATTAAAATTTTTAGAAAATTCAACAGAGTGTACCCTATAATTAGAATCTCCTACGAAGTACAATTATTATTTTCTGACAAACCAAACATGTTTTAAATAATTTAAACTATAATTCGGCAGATCTTCTCCTTAATTTAGAGATTCATCAAATAAATATAATAATTTTCACAGAGGAAACAACTGCAGACATAAATTATAACATACATGCATTCAATATAACATCAAATCCTAATCGTTCTAGTGCGCAACCCCTTATAACTCCACAATTTTCCAGCAAACAAATGAGTGAGTTAGTTACATTTTTGCACTACTAGTTATCGTCAGATTTAGCGACGAAAAAGATGTTCTACCAGTAATAATTTAACCTGACAAATTTGACGCTTTTATCTCCAGTGAATCCGTCGATAAATTTACCATTATTCTACAGTACTAAATTCGATAATATTCAATATTTTTCTTATAGTGTTAGGACCGGTGAGATCGTAAAAAAAAAGTTTTAGAAAATAAGATATAGGAATAATGTTTTTTAATATTTTAGAAATTTAAACGGTGAAATCCATCATTATTTTCCTTCAATTATATTCTCTAATTTATTTTTCTATGCCTTTATTCTTCTTATATAAAGAAAAGCGATAGTATGATAAATACTTTATCATTTTTATTTTAATTGCTGAGTTCAGTTAATATTTGTTTCATAATTTGATTTAATATAATTTTTTATAAAAAATTCTTAATTTGATATTCGAGCTCGTGTAATTTTATTTTTATATTTTCAATTATATGATAAAAAGATAAATTAAAATTAAATTTTACAATATTATTTATTAGCGTATAACATTGAAAATATAGCAACATAGTAAAATTCGTTAAATTTGTTATAGTATGTATTTTTAAAAAAGTTAAAAGTCATATTGTATTTTTAAAAAAGTTAAAAGTCATATTGTATTTTTAAAAGCTTTTGCACCCAAAATCATACTTATATTAATTATTAAATAATTCATCATTTGAAAAATTTAATTAAAAAAATTACTACCTATATAATTTCACGTTAGAATTGTTTCATTTATACATTTCAAATTTAAGAGAAAATATTTGCCTGATTTTCTTTTTTTTTTCCCTGAATTTTTCTTTCTATTTTTTCATGTTTTGAGTATTCCTTATTCATGTTCCTCATTTTTCATTAGATGTTCTAATCATATCTTAATTTATTACAAGTTGAACTTTGTCCAAATTAAAGAAGAATGTCATCTATATAAGCTAGAATATTTATGTTAGTTAAGAAGGTATAATATACTTTGAGATTTATGTTTAGAATTATTAACATTAATTATTAATAATAATTATTAAGCAGCCTTTTAACCATTAGAGTGGGTTTTTACTGAAGCGTTAGGATTTATTGTAGAACTGAAGGGTTTATTAAATGAATGGCTTAGAATTTATTTCAAGTTACACTTACTGAAGCAAAGGGTTGTGGCTTTAACTGGTGTCGGTTTCAGAAGCACGAAGAGAATGAGTAAAGAAGTTAGTAAGAACACTCCCTGACTCTTTAGCTGATTTCTGATTTCTGAAAAAATGGTTGAGAAGAAGGCGAAGGTCTTGCCTAAGGTTGAGGATGAAGAGTCTTACGATTGGGTTGATGGGGATGTTAAGATAAAGGCTTCTCTGTTTGCTGACAAGGAGAGTGTTAGTTAGGTGAATCTATCGAGAGTGGTTAGGTATGGTTTTCGAATTGAATTGTTGCCATGCAATCGCATGGATCGCGTTTTCCATAGAAAGAAAGATTTTAAAAACTTTTTTATGTATAGCTGTGTTCTTGAAGAACTCTTTGTAATACCCTACCATACAGAGTCTTATGCTTAAGTCATAATTCAAAGATGGCAAGGTATTACGACCTCTAAAATAAAAATTTAGTAAGTATAGTAGTATGAATGATTGATTATAACTAGGAGCCTTTGTAGAAAAAGGGGTGAACAAAAATCGAAACTCAAAAGCGCAACACTCCGATCGATAACGTAACGAACAATGATAACCAACGCGAGATTATATATATACAAAGGAGTGTCAAAAATAGGAATATCAAGACTCAAAATCCGGCTGCGAAGATAACCGGTCCGAGCATAGCAATATATACATATGATAAAATAAGGAAAAACCCCAAAGGAAACCCAAAGGGACACAAATACAGAAACCTATTCTCCAAAATCTCCCATAAGAGGAGTCATCACAGTTTGTATTATTTAATGGAGATAAAAGTATCTAAGCAAAACAAATAAACCAAAACATAATCCCGAGAATAAAGGATCTTCGCTAATCCAGAAGTCTCCAGCAGGCCTCAACGACAAGAAATATACAGATAGAAACAATTAAGGCATTTAGACAATTAGCAAGTAATATGCAGTCAATTAGGCAATCTCAAACAATTCATATTGTATGCATATGATGAATGCTTGTCCCTAGTGGCTGATGATATCATCTGTCGGTTATAGAGCCAACCCGACAAGTCCTGGTAGCTAACCATTGGACTGTCCCTCTGTCACGCATCCCCAACTCGAGTTATACTCATCATAAGCTTGATCATAATCATGATCTATATCCATCACTTTCACTGGTGAATATTTACGGGGGCGAGCTCATCCGGGTCTTTCACAGTGCCCGGCCACACTTATGACATAGGGTCAAAAGAGCTTCGAGTCTCAACCTGGAGCACGTGGTGGCTAGCCACTGCTTCCTCCCAGGGAAACTCTCATCTCCAACAGCGGAAGTGCAACATTCACAATTCATTCAACAGCATATATGCATTTATACATAGCCATAATCATGGCTCCGCTGCAACACGGCAATAATCTAGCCATCCGGCTCATGGCTAAATCCATAACCAGCCAATCGGCATCACGGTTAAATCTATAACTAGCCATCTCATTAACAATTACGGCCTTTCGGCCATGGCATAACAAGCACTTCCACCGCCATCCTCTGCCTCTCACATAATCATCTTTGATCCTCATTGATCATTCATTTTTCCCTTGCTTCACTCGCAAGTTACCACATCCCCTAGCTCCTTTTCTAATAGCTAGGCATATCATAATGATTTAAGACATAAATGGTGAGATCGGAGGCTTAGAAGTATGAGATTTGGCTTTTAAAACTCAAAAATCAACTTTGGGATGAAAACGGGGCCACGCGTACGCACACTCTATGCGCACGCTTGGATGGCCACAAAACTCATCGACGTGTATGCGTGATGCACGCTAACGCGTGGCTTGAAAATTAGCCAATCGACGCGCATGCGTCAACCACGCGTACGCGTGGGTGCTCTCGTGCCCTACGCACAAAACTGGCACAGTTCTGGCACAACTCTTTGGAAAATGGCTGGGCATTGGGTGCAGCACATTCGGCGCGCCCGCGCACATCACGCGCACGCGTGGATGGCGTTTTCTGGAAGAACGGTGCGTACGCGCAAAGTCCGCCTACGCGCAGGGGGTCGTTCTGCTAAAAATTTTTCTAAGTAAAAAGCTGCAGAATTCACAAATTCAACCCCCAATCTTCCAACGGACATAACTTTCTCATTTTAAATCGTTTTTCACCCGTTCTTCAAACGGCATGGACATCTCTGATCCAATTTCATTTTTAAATAGATTTGGTACAAAACGGGGATCCGTAGTCAAAGTTATGTCTCGTCAAAGTATGCCCAAAAACCATATTTTCATACAAAACCACAAAGTGCCATTTTCAAAATAAGCCATTTTCAACTCTTTTCAAAATCAATCAAAACATGCCAATTTCATCCCTTTTCTTTGAAATCAATCAAAATATATCAAATTCAACATCAAGCCTCATCAACTCACACATTGAGACTTTACCACAATTCACCAAAATCACTATCCCATAATTTTAACCCACTTCACCCAAGTGGCTCAAGCTCAAACGCATTGACATATCACATACCCTTTTCTCATGCCAATTTTCAACAACACCAATTCCAATAAATCATCATTGTACACAATTAATGTCATACTCACCATCAACATGGTTCAACCCACAATTCAACCACAACCAATCATCAAGCATATATCACAACATGCATATTTCTCATACATCATACCATCAAGGCATCAATAATCATCATCACATATATGACCACATCATATATATCAACCATTCAACAACACCAATAATTCAATGCCTATCTTAGGGCCTCTAGCCTAAGTATTTCCTACCACATTACATATTAGATACGAGAAACCGAGACCATACCTTAGCCGATTTCCCAAGCTCAACCGGAGCACTTCCAAATCACTTATCCACAAGCTCTCAAGGCCTCAACACCTCCAAGAACAGATTTTTCACCACCAACCCTTTTCAAGCTTTTCAATGTCACCAATCAAGCTTCAACATTCACACATACACAACCTAAGCCACAATCATCATACCCAAACACAACATCTCAAAACCCAAACATCATGGAACCACAAATTACACTAGGGTTGAGAATCTTACCACACCCAAGGTCTAAGGAGACAAGTTTAACCTTCTCCTTCAAGAGAGTTGGGTCCTATAACATCAAAGAGCCCAAAATCTCAACATTTTTGCTCATGAAACTCAAAATCAAGGCTAGAAATTCGAAGAGCAAAACGTGGCTTACCTCAAGATTGATTGTATGGGTTTTTTAGAGCTCTCCGCAATGAACGCATGGTCGCAAACAGAGCGACAATCGAAGCTCTAGATCAAAAGTTATGGTGGTTTGAAGATCAAGTGAGAGAAAGAACTTGAGAGAGTGTTCTTCCCTCCATGGCCTCCATTTCCAATGTGTGAGTGTGTTTAATGAGGAGAGAGAATGCTGAAAACTAGGGTTTTGGTTTAGTTATGTTGGGCCAAGGGCCCACTTTGGGGTTCGGTTGGCCCGGTTTGGCCCGTTCGGTCCAATCTTGGTCCCAATTCTATAAAATTGGTACCGAAATTCTCGTCTCAATCTCCTCTATCACATTAAGTTATAAAAATCACATTTTGGGCTTTCTAGAATAAATTCTCATTTATGGGTTAATTAGCTGTTAATTAACCGGGTTTTACATTCTACCCACCTAATTGGAAATTTTGCCCACAAAATTCAAATTCAATTACCTGAGAATAAGTGCGGATAATCCGTTCGCATCTCCGACTCAAGTTCCCAAGTGTGTTCCTCAACACCGCCTCGACTCCAAGCCACTTTGACTAATGAAACCTCTTTTCCACGCAACCGTTTAATACTAGTGTCATCAATTCTGACCGGAGCCACTGGAAGCGTCAGATCTTCTCTTAACTGAACTGATTCTGGTTCTAACACATGGCTAGCGTCAGGAGTGTACTTCCGAAGTTGCGACACGTGAAATATGTCATGCAGGTTCGAAAGATGAGGTGGTAGAGCCATCCGATACGCCACCGGTCCAATCCTCTCCAGGATCTGAAATGGACCAATGTATTGAGGATTCAACTTCTTTGCTTTAATCACCCTACCTACTCCCGTGGTCGGAGTAACCTTAAGGAAAACATGGTCTCCTTCCTCAAATTCTAAGGGCTTTCGCCTCTGATCGGCGTAACTCTTTTGACGACTCTGCGCCGTAAGCATCCTATCGCGGATTTTCTTGACTTGTTCAGTGGTCTCAGCTATCATTTCCGGCCCCAACAAGCTTTTCTCTCCAGTTTTATATCAACATAGTGGAGATTGGCATTTTCTCCCATACAAGGCCTCATACGAAGCCATTCCAATGCTCGCATGATAACTATTATTGTATGCAAACTCCACTAATGGCATATACCAATCCCAACTCGCCGGTTGGTCCAAAACACAAGCTCTCAACATTTCCTCTAGTGTTTGGATCGTCCTCTCAGATTGACCATCTGTTTGAGGATGGTAAGCCGTGCTCAAGCTTAATCGGGTTCCAAAAGCTTTCTGAAATGCACCCCAAAATCTTGAAGTGAAACGAGGATCTCTATCAGAGATTATAGTAGCAGGTACACCATGAAGTCTCACAATCTCCTTTATGTATAACCGTGCTAGCTCCTCAAGGGTGTAACCCATCCGAATGGGTAAAAAGTGAGCTGACTTCGTCAGTCGGTCCACAATCACCCAAATAGCATCAAAGCCAGCTCTAGTCCTTGGCAATCCCGACACAAAGTCCATTGCAATACTTTCCCACTTCCATTGTGGAATCTCTAAAGGTTGCAATATCCCGGAAGGTCTTTGATGTTCAATCTTTACCTTTTGACAAGTTAAGCACTTTGAAACATATTCCGCTACATCATTCTTCATACCCGACCACCAGAACATCACCTTTAAATCATGGTACATCTTAGTACTTCCCGGGTGAATGGAGAAGCCGCTTTTGTGTGCCTCCTTTAAGATATACTCCCTCAAAGTGCCAACATCCGGCACAATGATCCTACCCTTGAATCTCCATAACCCATCTTTCTCTTCTGACACTCTCCACTATTTTCCTTGTTCAATGGCCGGTAACACCTTCCATAACGCTTCATCATTTTGATGAGCCTTTAGGAGTTCGGACTTAAAGTCACTTGAGATTTCTAATCGGCTCAAACACAAGGCTCTGGATACTTCTCGAGCACCAATTTTCAGACTCTCGAATCCTTTGAGCAACTTCTCCTCTTGGAGCATCATCCAAGCCGCATATAATGACTTTCGACTTAACGCATCCGCCACTACATTCGCCTTTCCCGGATGGTAATTCAACTCAAAGTCGTAGTCCTTCAATAATTCCATCCGCCTTCTCTGCCTCATATTAAGCTCTTTCTGATCAAAGAGGTACTTCAAACTCTTATGATCAGAGAAAACTTGGAACTTAACCCCATAGAGGTAATGCCTCCACACCTTTAGCGCAAACACAACCGCAGCAAGTTCCAAATCGTGCGTAGGATAATTCACTTCATGCAGTCTCAACTGTCGTGAGGCATACGCCACCACATTATGATGCTGCATCAGCACGCACCCTAGACCCTTTAATGAGGCATCACAGTACACCTCAAATGGCTCGTTCGGCTTAGGTAACACTAACACAGGTGCAGTGGTCAACTTTTTCTTCAATGTCTGAAAGCTCTCCTTGCACTCCAAACAAATGGAGTGTCTTTGTGGGTTAACTTTGTCATTGGCAAAGCTATCTGTGAAAAGCCCTTGATAAACCTTCGGTAATAGCCAGCTAAGCCCAAAAAACTCCTTATCTCTGTTACGGTGGTTGGTTTTTTCCAATCCATCACAGCCTCCACCTTAGTTGGATCTACGACTATTCCCTTCTTACTCACCACGTGACCCAAAAATTTCACCTCACTCTTCCAAAACTCACACTTAGACAGTTTTGCATAGATTTTCTTCTCCTTTAGAATTTGCAACACGGTCGTCAAGTGTTCCGCATGCTCTTCTTCAGTTTTGGAATAAATTAGTATGTCATCAATGAAGAAAACAACGAATTTATCCAGAAACGGACGGAAAACTCTATTCATATAATCCATGAATACTGCTGGAGCGTGTCAACCCAAAAGACATTACAGTATACTCGTAATGACCATAACGAGTCCTGAAAGCGGTCTTAGGGATATCCTCACCCCTCACCCTTATCTGGTGATAACCGGATCGCAAATCGATCTTGGAGAAAACTCCAGCTCCTTGCAACTGATCCATGAGATCATCAATTCTCGGCAATGGGTACTTATTCTTTATTGTAACCTTGTTTAGCTACCTGTAATCCACACAGAGCCGCATACTCTCATCTTTCTTCTTTACCAGTAGCACTGGTGCACCCCACGGAGAGACACTTGGTCGTATAAAATTCTTTCCCAACAAATCCTCTAACTGAGACTTTAGCTCGTTCATCTCTAACGGTGACATCCTATAAGGAACACTTGAGATTGGTCCTGCCCCAGGCACCAATTCAATATCAAACTCAACCTCTCGGTTAAGTGGAAACTCATCAATATCATCAGGAAACACTTCCAGAAACTCACATACTACCAGAATCTGTTCTAACCTTTGATCATCACCCGAAACGCCCGTGGTTAACAACAGGATACCCTGACACTCGATTCCAGAACAATTCACCATCATCGATTTCAAGTAATAATTATTCACCACGACCGGCCTTTCTGTATCCTCCGGCATAAAGTACACCGACTTTGTAGAACAATCAAGCAGGACATGGTTCTTAGATAACCAGTCCAATCCCAAGATAAGATCAAGACCGATCATCGGCAAGCAGATTAAATTATGAATAAAATCATGTTGCTTGAACCTAAAGGAAACTTTTGGGCATCCTAGCCTAGTCACCATGGCTTCATGGGTAGCATTATACACTTTTAGGTCATAACCTAAAGTTACGATCTTCAATCCTAACTCATGGGCTTTTTCAAATGCAATGAATGAATGCGATGCTCCCGAATCAAATAAAGCATTTAAAGTTTGACCAGCCATTTCACATTTACCTCGAATAAGTGTCTCAGATCCCTCAGCACCTATAGCTGAAGTGGTGAACACCCGACCAGTCTGTTGTGCCTTCCCAGCACCTTGCTTTTGCTTCTCTGGACAACTTGCGGCTTTATGCCCCGCTTTTCCACAATTGTAGCACAAGCCCCATCCGGCCTTGCATGGTGCTCCCGGATGGTGACTCCCACACCTAGTACAAGCTTGATCATTCTGAGGCTGCTTCCCAAACTTCTTCCTTTGGGAGTTGTTGTTGTTGTTGGGCCTCCTGAAAGAGCTTCCCCTCTTGAAAGGCGGACCTCTAGGTGCAAAGATCTTCCCTCGATTCTGTGGGAATGATCCTTTGTGACTCCCTTTCTCAATGGCTGCCCTCTTCACACACTCTTCAGCAACCCTACACTTGTTCACCAATTCGGAGAAGGTCCTAATCTCCATTGGTCCTACTGAACTGAAGATATCACTCCGGAGTCCTCTTTCATACTTAACACACTTCCATTCCTCATATTCCATCGGAGTCCCTTGACACATACGAGAGAACCTGAACATCTCTTCAAACTTATCAGTATACTCTGATACGGACATGGTACCCTGCTTCAGCTGTAGTAACTCAAGTTCCTTAGCCGTCCTGGCAGAAGTCGGAAAGTACTTCTTATAAAACTCCTCTTGGAAGACATTCCAGGTGATATAGTCATCACCCTACTGCAGAAGACGTCGGATACCTTGCCACCAATGCGACGCTTCACCGGTGAACATATAGGTAGCAAACTCGACACGCAGTCCTTCAGGTACCACTTGTGCTTGCAGTGCTCGCTCTATAGCCTGAAACCATGTATCAGCCTCAGTCGGGCTAGCAGTTCCCTTGAACTTAGGTGGATTAACCTTCAAAAAGTTTGCCAGTGTCATCGGGCCCTGAACTCCACCCCCATCATTACCATGGTTGTTCATCTGTTGTCCAAGAGCCTCAGCAGTGGCTTGCATAGCAGCAGCCACATTCTCCAATGCAGTCATAAAGTTCACCGGGTCATTAGGGTTATTCTCCAATGCACGAACATTAGTGCGACCTCTACCACGGCCTCTACCGCGTCCACAAGGCGCCATCTGGTTCCTATACACACCAAACAATTGATATTAAGTTGATCAGTCTCAATATCAGAAGTCTAGTACTTCAAGGTCCCAAATGCATGCTCATGAACGTTTATGCCAATTATATCAAGCAGATATACTAATAGCACATAACACACACACAGAGAATGCACAGAAGCATACTCAGTCCATCCCTCAGGCTCTACAGGAATGAACTGCTCTGATACCATAATGTAACACCCTATCATACAGAGTCTTATGCTTAAGTCATAATTCAAAGATGGCAAGGTATTACGACCTCTAAAATAAAAATTTAGTAAGTATAGTAGTATGAATGATTGATTATAACTAGGAGCCTTTGTAGAAAAAGGGGTGAACAAAAATCGAAACTCAAAAGCGCAACACTCCGATCGATAACGTAACGAACAATGATAACCAACGCGAGATTATATATATACAAAGGAGTGTCAAAAATAGGAATATCAAGACTCAAAATCCGGCTGCGAAGATAACCGGTCCGAGCATAGCAATATATACATATGATAAAATAAGGAAAAACCCCAAAGGAAACCCAAAGGGACACAAATACAGAAACCTATTCTCCAAAATCTCCCATAAGAGGAGTCATCACAGTTTGTATTATTTAATGGAGAAAAAAGTATCTAAGCAAAACATATAACCCAAAACATAGTTCCAAGAGCAAAGGATCTTCGCAAATCTAGAAGTCTCCAGCATGCCTCAGTGGGAAACCTCACGTCCTGCATCTGAAAACCATAAAATCCGCATGGGTGAGAACCAGAGGTCCCCAGCATGGTAACAGCTTCCACATATATAATACATAATAATAGAGGAAAGCCAAAGGCAATCCTAGAGCTTCCTCCAAATAATATCAAAGCTTATAAACAAGCTAAACCATATGTGGCGACCGACTAAAGGTCCTTCAGTCTAACTAATACTTCTCTTTCCAATTCCTTCAGACCTCCCATCCACCAGCAGGAGTATAATATAGCAAACACAGTTATATCAAACAAGATAAGAAATATACAGATAGAAATAATTAAGGCATTTAGACAATTAGCAAGTAATATGCAGTCAAATAGGCAATCTCAAACAATTCATATAGTATGCATATGATGAATGCCCGTCTTTAGTGGCTGATGATATCATCGGTCAGTTATAGAGCCAACCCGACAAGTCCTGGTAGCTAACCATTGGACTGTCCCTCTGTCACGCATCCCCAACTCGAGTTATACTCATCATAAACTTGATCATAATCATGATCTATATCCATCACCTTCACTGGTGAATATTTACGGGGGCGAGCTCATCCGGGTCTTTCACAGTGCCCGGCCACACTTATGACATAGGGTCAAAAGAGCTTCGAGTCTCAACCTGGAGCACATGGTGGCTAGCCACTGCTTCCTCCCAGGGAAACTCTCATCTCCAACAGTGGAAGTGCAACATTCACAATTCATTCAACAGCATATATGCATTTATACATAGCCATCATCATGGCTCCACCGTAACACGGCAATAATCTAGCCATCCGGCTCACAGTTAAATCCATAACCAGCTAATCGGCATCACGGTTAAATCTATAACCAGCCATCTCATTAACAATTATGGACTTTCGGCCCATGGCATAACAAGCACTTCCACCGCCATCCTCCGCCTCTCACATAATCATCTTTGATCCTCGTTGATCATTCATTTTTCCCTTGCTTCACTCGCAAGTTACCACATCCCCTAGCTCCTTTTCTAATAGCTAGGCATATCATAATGATTTAAGACATAAATGGTGAGATCGGAAGCTTAAAAGTATGAGATTTGGCTTTTAAAACTCAAAAATCAACTTTGGGATGAAAACGGGGCCACGCGTACGCGCACCCCACGCGCACGCGTGGATGGCCACAAAACTCATCGATGCGTATGTGTCATGCATGCTAACGCGTGGATTGAAAATTAGCCAAACGACGCACACGCGTCAACCACGCGTACGCGTGGATGCTCTCGTGCCCTACGCATAAAACTGGCACAGTTCTGGCACAACTCTCTGGAAAATGGCTGGGCATTGGGCGCAGCACATTCGGCGCACCCGCGCACATCACGTGCATGCATGGATGGCGTTTTCTGGAAGAACGGTGCGTACGCGCCAAGTGCACCTACGTGCAAGGGGTCGTTCTGCTAAAAAATTTTCTAAGTTAGCTGCAAAATTCATAGATTCAACCCCCAATCTTCCAACGGATATAACTTTCTCATTTTAAATCGTTTTTCACCCGTTCTTCAAACGGCATGGACATCTCGGATCCAATTTTATTTCTAAACAGATTTGGTACAAAACGGGAATCCGTAGTCCAAGTTATGTCCCGTCAAAGTATGCCCAAAAACCATATTTTCATACAAAACCACAAAGTGCCATTTTCAAAATAAGCCATTTTCAACTCTTTTCAAAATCAATCAAAACATGCCAATTTCATCCCTTTTCTTTGAAATCAATCAAAATATATCAAATTCAACATCAAGCCTCCTCAACTCACACATTGAGACTTTACCACAATTCACCAAAATTACTATCCCATCATTTTAACCCACTTCACCCAAGTGGCTCAAACTCAAACACATTGACATATCACATACCCTTTCTCATGACAATTTTCAACAACACCAATTCCAATAAATCATCATTGTACACAATCAATGTCATACTCACCATCAACATGGTTCAACCCACAATTCAACCACAACCAATCATCAAGCATATATCACAACATGCATATTTCTCATACATCATACCATCAAGGCATCAATAATCATCATCATATATATGACCACATCATATATATCAACCATTCAACAATACCAACAATTCAATGCCTATCTTAGGGCCTCTAGCCTAAGTATTTCCTACCACATTACATATTAGATACGAGAAACCGAGACCATACCTTAGCCGATTTCCCAAGCTCAACCGGAGCACTTCCAAATCACTTATCCACAAGCTCTCAAGGCCTCAACACCTCCAAGAACAGATTTTTAACCACCAACCCTTTTCAATCTTTTCAATGTCACCAATCAAGCTTCAACATTCACACATACACAACATAAGCCACAATCATCATACCCATACACAACATCTCAAAACCCAAACATCATAGAACCACAAATTACACTAGGGTTGAGAATCTTACCACACCCAAGGTCTAAGGAGACAAGTTTAACCTTCTCCTTCAAGAGTGTTGGGTCCTATAATATCAAAGAGCCCAAAATCTTAACATTTTTGCTCATGAAATTCGAAATCAAGGCTAGAAATTCGAAGAGTAAAACGTGGCTTACCTCAAGATTGATTGTATAGGTTTTGTAGAGCTCTCCGCGGTGAACGCGTGGCCACAAACGGAGCGGCAATCGGAGCTCTAGATCAAAAGTTATGGTGGTTTGAAGATCAAGTGAGAGAAAGAACTTGAGAGAGTGTTCTTCCCTCCATGGCCTCCATTTCCAATGTGTGAGTGTGTTTAATGAGGAGAGAGAATGTTAAAAACTAGGGTTTTGGTTTAGTTATATTGGGCCAAGGGCCCACTTTGGGTTCGGTTAGCCCGGTTTGGCCCGTTCGGTCTAATCTTGGTCCGAATTCTATAAAATTGGTACCGAAATTCTCATCTCAATCTCCTCTATCACATTAAGCCATAAAAATCACATTCTGGGCTTTCTAGAATAATTTTTCATTTATGGGTTAATTAGCCATTAATTAACCGGGTTTTACACTCTTCGTGAAATTGCCTTTCACAAATTTTGAATGTGATGTATTAAAACAGATGAACTGCGCACTTTCCCAAGTCCATCCTAATGGATGAGCATTTTTAATATGCTTTCAAGTTTTGATGCAATTTCTTGAGATTGAACCAAAACTAGAACTTTTCTTTTCTCTTTTCAAGGCCAAAGGGGTCTGAAAGGGTCTCTGGATTAATTTGAATAGCACCTCTGGGTTTTCTGTTTTCAAGTTATACAATTTGATGCAATTTCTATTTTCGGCTGGCCAGCATAGGCCGGAGTTAGGAGAAAAAGCACAGGAAAATGTTACAGACTACTGTAGAGAGTGTTGGGCTAAAATAGCAGCTGGAATCAAAAGAGACTGCCTTGTCCGAGCTTAAAAAGGAACTTTTTGATGCTAAAGAAGTATTAAGATTGGAAAAAGAAAACCATGAGAAAGATGTTGAAATGCTGAGAAAAAAGAAAAATGATTTTTTCACTATGAGTGAGCAGATGGTTCAGGTCACGTTGAAGATGAAAAAGATGGAAACCAATTGAGAGGCTGAGATCCTGGATGCGTTTGCCAAGGATTTCAAGTGTGCTATCACTCAAGCAAAATTCAGGGTGCCGGATGGAGATTTTATTGCCATGGACTCAAGCAAGGTAGTTCGGGAGGGACGTTTAGTAGATGATGAAGAGGTCGCCGAGAAAGGCGACGATAACTTAGCTGATTAGAAAAATCTTTTTATTTAAGTGTTTTGCTTTTGGGTTGTCTTTGGAAGACTTGTTATGAAATAGGGCATATGAAAGCCTTGTAAGAACTGATATTTTAGACTTTTTACTTATCTAAGTATTGCTGATTGCATTTGGAGTTTACATCTGTCAAATTTGGCCTTGTTTGCTCTTAATTTTTGTTCGTGCCTCTGAGAAAAGAGGATCTTGTTACTATGTTGTACTGCTTAAGCAATGCTTAGCATAGTTTTTGTGCATTCGATATCTAATGCAACTTTCAGTCCGAGGAAATAACTTTCCATTAAATTTAGTGATGTTGTATTCAGACAGGAATGGGCGTAGTTTGTTAAGCCCTTAAGTCGTATAGCTAGCAAATTGTTGTGTAAGAACATGGTAAAATGGGAAGATAAATATTTATTTAACGCAGTACCTATACAGATTGAACCAAGTAAGCTAGCCTCATTAAAACCTCCTCGAGCAAAACCTTTCTTTTGGGACAAAATCTCAGTGTAGGAAAAACAGTACTAGCATGCTGCTGTTGCTAACTGTAATTTTGTTTTAAGGAATTAACATTCCAGGTATTGGGTAGTTTTGTGCCGTCTAATCGTTCCAATTGATAAGCTCCTCTGCCTAAGACTCCATGTATTCTGTAAGGTTCGTCCCATGTTACGGCGAGCTTTCCATGGGAGGGGGGTCTTCGGGCTTCCTTACTCTTCCTTAGTACTATGTCGCCCACATGAAAAGATCTTGGCTGCACATTCTTGTCATGTCGTTGGCCTATTCATTGTTGTAGAGCCTGATGATGAACTATGGCCATGCTTCGCACTTTTTCAATTAAATCAAGCTCGGCATGCCGAGCTTGTTCATGATCATTGGCTTGTGTTATCAAGGAACCATGGGAAATTTCAATTGGTATCATTGCCTCTGATCCGTATACCAAACGAAAGGGTGTTTCCTTGGTTGTCGAATGCATTATAGTGTTATATCCCCACAATATTTCAGGGATAAGCTTGGCCCATAAGCCTTTGGCATCATCGACTTTTTACTTTAAGGCTTGTAAGACGACCTTATTTGCAGCTTCCGCTAATCTGTTGGATTGTGGATGCTCTATGATGCGTGAGCATCTTTCTTATCTTTTCCTAGTCAATTTGTACTTAAATTGTTGAGTTTAATCAAGAATTAATTATCTCTTAGCCACTATGGATGCTACTTTGAGTCTTGTGAAATTCTGTTTATTTTAGGTAGCATTCAGTTGGATTTGATGGAGTTTCTGCAGCACAAGAATTGTAGGAGAAAACCAGCGAGGAGTGACGCGTGCACGTATTTGACGCGTGCGCGTGATTTGGAGCTTTCCATGGCGACGCGTGCGCGTGGCTGATGCGTACACGTGATTTGAAGATTTGGACGACGATGCATGCACGTACCTAACACGTACGCGTGACACGCGGAAAAGACTATCGACGGGTATGCGTGACTAACGCGTACGCGTAACATGCGCCACGTGCTGAAAACGCAGAAACTGCTAGGGGCGATTTTTGGGCTGTTTTTGACCCAGTATTCAGTCCAGAAAGCACAGATCAGAGGTTGCAAAGTGAAGGAATCAAGTGGTCTGATTGTCATAATTAATTCTAATTTAAATTTAATTTTTGAAATTGGAAAAGATATTATTTAGTTTTAAAAAGTAGATTTTAAATTAATTAGGATTAGGTATAAAAGAGAAAGGAAACTTCTCTTCTATATATGCAACATTGAACTTTTCATTCGACCTCAGTACATTTTTACCTAAATCCTAGTTTTCTCTCTGAACGTGAGTAACTAAACCTCTACTGTTAAGGTTAGGAGCTCTGTCTATTGTATGGATTGATACTATTATTTTTCTATTTTAATTTATGTTTTGATTTATATTTCAAGAATTGTTTTCGTTCTTTATTTTATGAATTTGGGTGGAACGGAAGTATGACCCATGTTCTAATTGAGTTCTTGTATAACTTGGAAAAGCTCTTTACTTGAACAACAGCTTGAAACCAATTTCTCCTAAATTTTAATTATTTTTATTTAAAGGGATACGTGACATATAATCCTCTTATTTTTGGGTAATTAGGATTTTTATGGCATATAAACTGGAATTTGATCATGCAGCTTCTAATTGGAATTAATTGACCAAGGAATTGGCAATTGATGAATTTTAGAGGAGACTAGGAAGATATAAGGAATTAGGGTCTAGTCACATATAGTTTTCCATGAATTAAATCTTGCATGATTAAAATAGTTAATAAGAAAAGTCAATTTGAAAAATAGATAACTCTGAAGCCTTAACTGTTTTCTCCTATATTTTATTTTCAACTTATTTACTTGTGTGCCTGCATTCTGATATTTTGAAGTCACTTTTTAAACCTTTTGAACATCTCAAAACCATTTTTTGCTTGCCTAACTAAATAAATCATTTAACCATTGTTGCTTGGTCCATCAATCCTCGTGGGATCGACCCTCACTCACCTGAGGTATTACTTGGTACGACCCGGTGCACTTGCCGGTTAGTTTTTGGTTAGAAATTTTGCACCAAATTTTTTGCACCGTTGCTGGGGATTGATAGTGACTAACAATTATTAGTTGTTTGATTGCTTAGATTAGGCGTTTTAGTTTTAAATTTTATTTAAATTTTCGAAAAAAATTTATAAATAAATAAATAGCACTAATATTCTCCCTTAATTTCTGAAATTAAGTTTGGTGTTACGTGCTTAATTTTGTTTTAATTTTTCTATTTATTTTTTTTAATTTTCAAATTTTTTTAGAGTAGTTAGTATTTTTATTTTATTTTTTTACACAGGTTACCTCACTGGGAATTCTCTACACTTTGACGTAGAGATTCCCATCTTTTCTTGTTTTCTATTTGTTTATGCGCAGGAACAGAGATAAAGAACATCTATTAGACTTTGACCCTGAACCTAAAAGGACTTTCTGGTGACGTTTAAAATAGGCAAGACCTTACAAGGCTGTAGAATCCACTATGGATCCTAATAATACTGCTAATGCGAATGTGGCAAATCCGAATGGGGATGAACAACAAAGGAGAGTGCTTGGCTCTTTTTCTGCTCCTACTGTAGATCTTTATGAAAAAAGCATTGTGGTGCCACCTATAGCTGCGAACAACTTTGAGTTGAAACCACAATTGGTCACCTTGGTGCAACAAAACTACCAGTATCATGGTCTTCCCCACAAAGACCCAAATCAATTTATTTCCAATTTTTTGCAGATTTGTGATATTGTGAAGACAAACAAAATGAACCCAGAGGTGTACAAACTCATGCTCTTCCCATTTTCTCTGAGGGATGGAGCAAAGCTATGGCTAGATTTCCAACCCAAGGAGAGTTTGAATACTTGGAACAAGGTTGTTACTGAGTTTCTCACTAAATTTTTCCCACCAAAGAAGCTGACTAAGCTTAGGGTGGAGGTTCAGACCTTCAGGAAGAAGGATTGTGAAACTCTATATAAAGCTTGGGAGAGATACAAGTTACTGACTAGGCAATGCCCTCCAGACATGTTCTCCAAATGGACTCAACTAGATATCTTTTATGAAGGTCTGGGGGAAATGTCCAAGATGTGCTTAGATAATTTTGTAGGAGGTTCATTGCACAAGAAAAAGACACCGGAGGAGACTATTGAGCTTATTGAATTAGTTGCTAGCAACCAATATTTATACTCATCTAACAGGAATCCTATGAACTTTGAGACTCCTCAGAAGAAGGGTGTCATGGAAGTAGAAACTCTTAATGCTCTTGTTGCTCAAAACAAGCTTATGTCTCAGCAGATAAGTCTACTTACTCAACAGATGGGTGGCATGCAAGTCTCAACTATCAACACCCAAAATCCACCTCAAGAGATCTCTGATGATATGATAGGTAATTTTGTGCAAAATGATAACTATGATTATGTTCAATCATCTTCTGAACAGGTCAATTACATGGGGAATGGTCTTAGAAATCCCAACAATGATCCTTATTCTCAGACCTACAATCAAGGGTGGAAAAATCACCCAAACTTTGGGTGGAGCGACCAATCTCAGAGACCTCAGAATTTCAACAATAATTCTCAGGGCGGCTTCCAACAGAATAATTATAATAACCGACAATTTCAGTCTCAGCAGCAACAACCATCTCAGTAGGCAAACTCTAAATCCTAAGAAAATTCTAATTGGGAGATGATGAGGAGTTTTATGCAGGAAACCAGAGCCTCCATTAGAAACTTGGAAGTGCAAATGGGCCAAATGAACAAGCAATTACCTGAGAGGTCTGCAAGTACATTTCCAAGTGATACAGTGGTGAACCCAAGAGAAGACTGCAAGGTTATTCAGTTGAGAAGTGGTAAAGTAGCTGGCTTTGAGACCAAGGCCAATGAAGAATTAGTTGAAAAAGAAGCTCCAAAGGAGAAGAAGGAAGAAGTAGAGCACACCCCTCCTAAGCGTGCAGACAACCCATTCCCTAATTCTCTTGACACTTATTCTACCTTGCCAAAGGCTTCTTAATACAAGCCAAAAATGCCATATCCTCAGAGGCTTCAGAAGGCTTCCAAAGAAAAGCAGTTTTTTAAATTTTTAGATGTCTTTAAAAAGCTACAGATCAACATTCCTTTTGCAGAGGCTCTTGAGCAAATGCCTCTCTATGCTAAATTCATGAAAGAGTTGTTGTCCCACAAGAGGAACTAGAAGGAACAAGAAACAATGGTGTTAACCAAGGAATGCAGTGCCACTATTTAAAACAGCCTTCCTGAGAAGATGCCAGACCCAGGGATCTTTATCATTCCATGCACCATTGGAGATGTCACCATTCAGAGAGCTTTATGTTACCTTGGAGCTAGCATCAATCTAATGCCACTTTCAGTGATGAAAAAGCTTTAAATTGAGGAGGTAAAACCCACTCGTATTTCTCTTCAATTTGCTGATCTTTCTATTAGATTACCTGTGGGTGTTGTTGAGGATTTACTTGTTAAAGTAGGACCATTTATTTTTCCTGTTGATTTTGTTATATTAGACATAGAAGAGGAGGTAAAATCCTCTATTATACTTGGTAGACCCTTTTTAGCTACATGTAGAGCTCTGATTGATGTTCAAAAGTGTGAATTAACCCTGAGGGTCAACGAAGAGCAGGTGGTCCTCAATGTTTTTGAAGCTCTCAAGTACCCTAATGATTCTGAAGGGTGTATGAAAATATATGTTATTGA
The DNA here is from genome assembly GCF_000817695.3 of Arachis duranensis. Lineage (NCBI taxonomy): Eukaryota > Viridiplantae > Streptophyta > Magnoliopsida > Fabales > Fabaceae > Arachis > Arachis duranensis. The sequence goes on from NC_029780.3 coordinate 99,417,087, forward strand.
GCCACTTGTTCAAGAGGTACTAAAAGCTGAAGTGCTTGGTGACATTCTGAATCCTATTTCTGAGTATGAACTGGTGGAAGTTGATGATTCATCACCCCAGAAGGCTGTGGTTCACACGCCTAAAGCAGAGGAGGAAGCCCCTAAGCTTGAGCTCAAACCTTTACCTCCTTCTCTGAAATATATGTTCTTGGGTGAAAATGATTCATATCCAGTGATCATTAGCTCTTCTCTGAAGCATGAAGAGGAAGAGGCGCTTGTTTCAGTGCTCAGGAGACATAAAACAGCTCTTGGGTGGACCATTAGTGACTTAAAAGGGATTAGTCCAACAAAATGTATGCACAAGATTCTCCTTGAAGATGATGCTAAACCATTTGTGCAACCACAAATGAGACTCAATCCAATCATAAAAGAGGTGGTCCAAAAAGAGGCAATGAAATTATGGGAAGCAGGTATTATTTACCCTATTTCTGACAGTCCTTGGGTAAGTCCTGTGCAGGTAGTTCCCAACAAAGGAGGGATGATAGTGATCCAGAATGAGAAGAATGAGCTTATTCCAATAAGGACAGTCACAGAATGGAGAATATGTATAGACTACAGAAGGCTCAACACTGCTACAAGGAATGCTCATTTTTTCTGCCTTTCATTGATCAGATGCTTGAGAGGTTAGCTGGTCATGCTTTTTATTATTTTCTAGATGGATATTATGGATATAATCAAATTGCAGTGGACCCTCAAGATCAAGAGAAGACAGCATTCACATGCCCCTTCGGAGTGTTTGCCTACAGAAGAATGCCATTTGGACTATGTAATGCTTCAGCAACTTTCCAAAGGTGTATGCTTTCAATCTTTTCTGATATGGTTGAGAAATACATTAAGGTATTTATGGATGATTTTTCTGTCTTTGGTAATTCTTTTGAATCCTGTCTTAAGTATTTATCTCTTGTCTTGAAACGATGTCAAGAATCAAACCTTGTTTTAAATTGGGAAAAATTCCATTTCATGGTTACAGAAGGTATTGTTCTTGGGCACTGGATTTCAAGTAAGGGGATTAAGGTTGACAGAGCAAAGGTGGAGGTAATTGAAAAATTACCACCACCAGCTAATGTTAAGGTAGTTAGGAGTTTTCTGGGTCATACAGGATTTTATAGGAGATTTATAAAGGACTTTTCTAAAATTGCTAAACCATTGAGCAACCTGTTAGTTGTTGATGTTCCTTTTATCTTTGATTCTGATTTCTTGCATGCTTTTGAAACCTTGAAAGCAAACCTTACCTCTGCTCCCATTATAGCTCTCCCTGACTGGGATTTACCATTTAAATTGATGTGTGATGCTAGTGACTTTGCTATAGGAGCTATTTTAGGACAGAGGCATGGTAAGCTTGTACATGTCATCTACTATGCAAGTCGCGTGCTAAATGATGCCCAAAAGAATTACACAACTACAGAAAAGAAATTATTAGCTGTTGTGTTTGCTGTTGATAAGTTTAGGTCCTATTTAATTAGTTCTAAGGTTATTGTTTATACTGATCATGCTGCTTTGAAGTACCTTCTAACCAAGTAGGACTCTAAACCAAGATTAATCAGGTGGGTGTTACTCCTTCAGGAGCTTGATGTTGAGATAAAAGAAAGGAAAGGGTCAGAAAATCAAGTAGCTGACCATCTCTCCAGAATTGAACCTGAAGCAGGAATACAACCACCTATAGCTGTGACTGAAACGTTTTCTGATGAGCAATTATTCCTCATTCAGCAGGCTCCATGGTTTGCGGACATTGCAAATTACAAAGCCATGAATTTTATTCCAAAGGAGTACAGTAGGCAACAAGTAAAGAAGCTATTGACTGATGCAAAGTACTACATTTGGGAGGAACCATACCTTTTTAAAAGGTGCTCAAATGGTATAATCCAGAGATGTGTCCCGGATGAGAAAAGCAGCAAATTCTTTGGCACTGTCACGGGTCTAATTATGGAGGCCACTTTGGTGGTGAAAGGATAGCTACAAAAGTCCTTCAGAGTGGTTCTGCTAGTCAACTCTCTTCAGGGACTCAAGGGCTTTTGTAAAGCACTATGACAGATGTGAAAAAGTCGCGAATCTCCCTACCAACCATGAAATGTCACAGCAGGGGATTCTTGAGGTTGAGTTGTTTGATGTATGGGGTATTGATTTCATGGAACCTTTCCCACCCTCACATTCAAACAACTATATTTTGGTGGCAGTTGATTATGTGTCCAAGTGGGTGAAAACTGTGACTCTACCTACCAATGATGCCAAGGTGGTAATGAGTTTTCTGCAGAGATATATCTTTAGCCGGTTTGGTGTTCCAAGGACACTCATTAGTAATGGAGGAAGCCACTTCTGTAATAGACAACTGGACTCTCTTCTGCAGAGATATGGAGTCCGTCATAAAATGGCAACCCCCTATCACCCTCAGACAAGTGGTCAGGTTGAAGTTTCCAACAGGAAACTCAATAGGATACTAGAGAAGACCGTTAGTGTTTCAAGAAAGGACTGGTCTAGGAAGCTTGATGATGCTCTCTAGGCATACCGAACAGCTTACAAGACTCCTATTGGCATGTCCCCTTATAAGTTAGTCTATGGCAAAGTCTATCACATGCCAGTTGAGCTGGAGCATAAAGCCTATTGGGCAATCAGGTATCTGAATCTTGATTCAGAAGCTACAGGACTTAAGCGAATGCTTCAGTTGAATGAGTTTGATGAATTCTGATACTCAGTCTATGAGAATGCCAAGCTCTATAAAGAAAGAACTAAGCTATTGCATGACAAGAAGATAGCCATAAGAGTCTTTGAGCCAGGACAGAAAGTGCTTCTGTATAATTCAAGGCTCAAACTCTTTCCCAAGAAGCTGATAAGAAGAGAATTCTGACAGGAAATTCACAGTGAACGGCCAGAGGTTGAAGCACTATCTTGGAGGCGAGATCGATCGCTAGAGGTCCGCCATCTGCTGAATTAGCGGAAATGATCGTCAAGCTAGTGACGGTAAAGAAGCGCTTGTCGGGAGCAACCTGATAATTTCTTATGCTTAGTTGTTTTTCGTAGTAGTAGTTTTCTTACTTATTTGATTTTTATTGAGTTTTCACTATTTTTCTAATCATGCAGCCATTTTAGAACAGGAACAAGATATTTCAAAAAAAAAGTAGGGGGAAGGAACAGAAGCAAGAAACTTACCCGAGAGATGAGAAGGAGTGGCGTTGGAATTATGCTTTCCGCACAAGCAAGTTCACGCGTACGCGTCCATGACGCGTGCGCGTCGCTTGCGCATTTGACAGATCACGTGTAAGCGTCCCTAACGTGTACGCGTGACCTTGAAAATCGGCGTAAATGGGAGTTTGGGCAGAAAGTTGTGCTGACTTGAGGCTGGAAGTGTGCCTTGCACACAAATTGGCTCACGCGAACGCGTCCATGATGTGTGCACGTCAATTGCAATTTTGGACTCCACGCGTACGCGTCAAGCACGCGCACGCGTGGATGAATAAAATCGTCCATGATGTCAGTCGTGAACGGCCCTGCAGAGTTATCGGGTTGATCGTCCTCGGCTTCAGGTGAAGCTCCATCATTCCGAGGACCTCTGTTATCATCATTCCAAGGCGTCTCAGAGACATGGGTTTGCTCGGATTGACGCTCGTCATTTGTCTGTCGCTCCTGATGGTCAGTGTTGTGTTCAAGGCAAGCATTGGCTAATTGCGCAATTTGGTGCTGCATCCTTTGATTCTCCTCCGCCATACGCTGATTTGCCTCAGCCATGCGCTGGTTTGCCTGCAGAAACTCAGTTACCATTTGAAGGAGCTCGGACAGAGTGGGAGGAGGTGCATCAACCATGAACGGATGTCGGGATATTTAGGCCTATAAAGGGAGATATTCTAAATTTTTGGGCCCCACGATAGGTGCCAAATGTTCTTGCCTGGTTTTGCCGAGGTATAACCATCCTCCGGTGGGAGTTAACCAACTTTTTGGCTGAGTCACGATATACTTCGGCCGCAAATGAAACGAGGGGAAGAGTACATACAAAGAGTACTCCGATGCTCAAGTCAGCAAACAAAAATTATAACAGGAGTTATTATCTTGGAAAAGATGACATACCTTTCGAATTCTGATCGTTTCCTTTTATAATTAGGAGACAGGGACAACTGTTTTCTGGCATTCAAGAGAAATAAATCTCCTTTTCGACGTTATTGAATAAAGGTCATTTATAATCATAATTTGGTGGAGTAAATATGTCGATTACAATAAGATTTGCTGAGTTATAATTTATAAGTGATGTATAACGGTCATATCAGTTTCAAATTAAATAGGATTAAAAAAATTTAATAATATTTATAAATGATTATTTTTTTGAATAATATTTATAAATGTTTTGATCTTATATAATAATTTTTTTATAAAAATAGCTGAATAGACCTAGTATGATATAATAATAATGATGATGATGCAAAGAGTGGAGAAGGAGAATTTGCCGTATAATCCATTCGTAGCATGCTACGAAAAACTAAATGGTTCTAACAAAATTTATTCTACATAATCTAGTTAAGAGTGGCATTTCCGCTATAAGCAAACATACACTGACGTAGATAAAGACGCAAAAGGAAAATCATATAGTTTTGCTAGCTATATTAAACCGAATCTAAGCAAATCATGTTGGCTAAAATACTTTAATTTAAAGCTGTACAAAGAGTATACCAAGGCAATAATAACCAAAATGACTTTGTATTCTTTAAGTTTCGGAGAACCAAATCAGTCAACAAATCGATTGAATAATTGATTTAGTGGTTTAATGATCTAACTAAGACTGAATTAATTCGAATTAATTTAATTAAATATTAAATAAAATTATTAAAAGATATTATACAATTGTATCAAAAATCAATAATTAATAAGATTGAATCAATAATAAACAAAATTATTTTAAAAATATTTAACTCAGAAAAAAAATAAACAAAAATAAAAAAATTCAAAAAAATTTAAAAAAATTAGAATAAACAAAAATAAAAAAATTCAAAAAAATTTAAAAAAATTAACTTACAAAAAGAATTAATAAAAATTAAAGAAATTAACTCAGAAATAAAAAATTATGAAAAATAACACCAAGAAAACAAAAAAGACGAGAAGTAGAGGAATGCTTATAGGAGGCCAAGTAGAGAGACGTTTGCGAGAAAATTTGAAAGATGATTAATAAACAAACTCAACAACTCAAAATTATAGAATCAGTATTATTAACAAAATTTTAAAATAAGGAAAAATAAGTTCAAGCAGCAGTACTTACTGGCAACAAAGGAAAAAGCAGGAATAAATTAAATAATAAATAATAAATTAAATATGATTTATAAATAATAGGTGACGACTGTAAGATCCAAAATTTTAAAAAATTAAATAATAAATTACTTATGATTTATTATATTTATTTAAGACTAT
>NC_029780.3:99422660-99466921 GCF_000817695.3 Arachis duranensis
CTACCTAAACCTCAAAATTCCCAAAAAGACAAACACACACAAAAATACACACACAGCCGTCATTATCCACACACAAAAAAGAAAAGGAAAAGAGAAGAGTGAGGAAACAGTGAATAGAAAGAAGAAGAGGACGGAGAAGAAGTCCACGGTGGCGGCATTGGGGCATGCCGTCGCCGTTGACGTTGCTGAGGGGAGGACGACGACGACTGCCATGAGGAGCCGCTATGTTCATCATCGTCCCAAGCTGTCACCGCGTCGTCGTCGTCACTGAGTTGTAGCACCGTGGAGCGATCCTCGTCGCCGTCTTCCGTGGAGAAGAGTGGAGCAGTCGCCATCGCCGTCTTCCGTGGAGAAGAGTGGAGCAGTTGCCGTCGCCGTTATATCCATCGTTGTCGCTAGCCGCAAAGAGAGGGAGAGTGACGCATGAGTTGAAGGGAAAGGAGAAGTGTCGCCGCCGTCGCGCCAGTTGCCACCGCTGTGGTCCTTGATGACGCGTTCCATCAGTGTCGCCGTTCATGTCCACTACAGTCACTACCGGAAGCCGCTGCTAGAGCCCCTGTCTTCTTAGTAAGCGTTTTTATTTTTGAGACCCTTGAAATCAGTATTATGTTATAATCTGTTAGAGAATCTGAGATGTTGATATTGTAGGCTCGAGTTTTGGGTCTTGCATGGTGAATTTAATGGTTGTTGCATGCGACTCCAAGCTGCTGCGTCGCCACCGGAGCGATAAGTAGGTTGGAAGTAATGAAGTTGTTGATTTGTTCAACGAATAAGAGCGGGTGAATGCCACCCATATTATCTTAACATGAACCCATCAAGCTTGTTTTGAGATTTATATATCCTGATATGCTCTTTTTTCTCTGTTTTACAAGTAGTTAAGACTATGAGAATTTTTATATCTTAATAATTTTCGAGGACGAAAATTTTTATAGGGTCGATAGGATATAAGATCCAAAACTTTTGAAAAATCTTACTATGAGCCAATTTCAAAATAATTATTCATTAAAGATTTTATTTTTAGAAATTATTTTATTAAAAGTAATTAAATCAAGTTTCGATAATTAAATTAAAAATTGTATTTAATTTTATAAATATTGAATAATTTTTTATATCTAAACTATAAAGTTAGTAGTTGTAAAATAGTAAGAATTTTATATGATTTGATTTAAGTAATTGAGATTTTATTTAATTTCACTTTTGCCCAAAAAAACCCTAATTCTAAAATTAAAAACCCTAACTCTTTATCCCACCGCCACTTACCTTACCACTCACCTCCAAACCCCAAACAACACTCAGCAGCAGCTGAGAACAAAAGAAAGAAGAAAGAAATTAGAGAGGGAGAGTTCGAGTGAGGGAACACAGGAAATGGAGAAGAAGAGTGGGAGGCGATGGTGCTGATGGGATTGGTGCTCCCGTTGCCGTCATCGTTGTCGGATCAAGGAGAGAGAGAGGTTCTATGTGGGAGGACGAGGAGCCGTGACCGCTACAAGCTTGTCGTTCATGGAGTTTGCGCAAGCGCTGCCGTTGCCATCGCGAGGGAGCGTCCCTACCGCCACAAGCCGCAACCATCACAGTTGATATCAACCCCGTTGAAGCCACGTGTGCCGTCGTCCTCGAGCGCTAGAGAAAGAAAGAAAGCTCGAGGAAGAGAAGGATGTTGTGGAGGTGAAGAACGCTGTTCTGCCATGCACCGTCGCCATTTTGGGCTATGCCGGCATGGATGTGGCTGCCGAAAACCGCTGCTAGAGCCCCTGCCTTCTTGGGTTGAGTTCCAATGATTTCATGTCAAAATTAAGGTTGTTAAAATAAAAGCGGCTATGATGTCATCCTTCTTTGTTTCTCGTGTCATTATTGCTGTGAATCTTGATTGTCGCTGTAGAAAATTGCCTGGAAATCAACAAGGAGAAGGGTTACCATGTGTTCATAGCACGTAGCGGAAGAAAAAAATCCTAAAGATCTATTTTATGCTTAAATTTTATTTGAAAAATAATATATAGATCAAATCTATATATTTATGTGTACGCTAGAGTAAAAATCAATTTATCCTTCGATGGTACGAAGGAACTATACGTATCCACACCGAAACAAACCTTTGTTGTCAACTCCTTGACCAATGGGCATCTGATCTAAATTGAGAAATCTCTTATCACTCTTTGCACACCGTAAAATTCTTCTCTAAGAATTAAGCTCACATACGTTTATGTGCGTAGAGGTAAAGGAATAAAACATTTGTGTGTTATTCTCATCTCTCTCTTCCTTTACTCTTGGCATACATATATATAGTATGAGATTTGTTGCTGATTTTAAATTTGAATCTCAATTCTAATTCAAATCATATTTTGTTATTTTAAACTTGAATCTTTCAAATTTAAGAATCATATCATAACTCAATTTAAAACAGAATCAGTTAGGATCTCATCTAAATTTATAATTCAAATTTAGAAATAGAATAACTAATTATTCTCAAATCTCATTTAAAATTATCAATTATCATACTATTATTATATTTTTGGTGCTGGCAAAGAATATAATAATATTCTATTTAAATTAATACAATTATTTATTTGATCAAATCAAAATAATAATTAAATAATTTTACAGCAAAGATTTACAACACTCGTTAGTGTGCGACCTCATAGGTTCAATACTAAGCGGGTAGTAAATTAGTCATACTAAATTTACTAATCAAGGTTGGAGTCTAGCAACACTCTTCAACGACCCGATAGTATGAAATAATATATTTTTACTAAGAACCTGATAAGTACAAAGTATAATTCATTCCATCTTTTCAGCTCTTGGTTAACCTTTAGAGTATGGTTTAATTGTCAAACTCTAACTTGTTACCATTATTATAATGAACTGTGAATGACTTAAGAAACCCATTTCTTCATTCATTCAATCTCCTTGGCCAAGGTTTTATTCATCTCAATCATTATAATCATAGAGCTCAAACTCTTTATCGAGAGTTGACGGATTCTACAAGTATTTAAATCATACCCAATGTCCATTCAACTTGCACCTAGGGTATTAGGTGTTCGGAATAAAAGTATAATAAATACATTATCAGTTACTATGATAGTCGAAGTCAAAAGAACTCTATTACTGTGTTCATTTTGAGAATATCCGATTGACAAATTGGTACACGGAATCGTGATTCTCACACTTCTTCACAACTCCGTACAGCTGACCAGCAAGTGCACTGGGTCGTCCAAGTAATACCTTACGTGAGTAAGGGTCGATCCCATGGAGACTATCGGTTTGAAGCAAGCTATAGTCATCTTGTAAATCTCAGTCGGGCAGATTCAAATGGTTATGGGGTTTTGATAGTTAAAAGATAAATAAAACATAAAATAAGATAGAGATACTTATGTAATTCATTGGTGGGAATTTTAGATAAGCGTATGGAGATGCTTTGTTGCCCCTGAACTTCTGCTTTCCTATTGCCTTCATCCAATCATTCATACTCCTTTCCATGGCAAGCTGCATGTTGGGGGATCACCGTTGTCAATGGCTACCGTCCGTCCTCTCAGTGAAAATGGTCCTGCTACGGGTTACGTAGGGCTAATCATCTGTTGGTTCTCACTTGTGTTGGAATAGAATCCATTGATCCTTTTACACACTGTCACTGCGCCCAACATTTGTGAGTTTGAAGCTCGTCACAGTCATCCCATCCCAGATCCTACTCGGAATACCATAGACAAGGTTTAGACTTTCCGGATCTCAAGAATGCTGCCAATTGATTCTAGCTTATACCACGAAGACTCTGATCTCACGGAATGGAATGCTCTGTTGTCAAGAGAGGTAGTCATGCATCATGAACCAGGAGGCCAAGAGATATGCATTCAAGCTTGTTTTCAGGTAGAACGGAAGTGGTTGTCAGGCACGCGTTCATAAGTGAGAATGGTGATGAGTGTGACTTGATCATCACATTCATCATGTTGAAGTGCGAATAGATATCTTAGAACAAGAATAAGCTTGAATTGAATAGTGTTCCAAGGGTTACCTGAGACTGTAGGTCGATCTCGGATGAGATCTTCTGTGTTGGTCGGAGCTGCAAAGTCTGACCTAATGATGGTGGTCAGAGTTGCTGTGTCTGACTCGTTGGGCTTGGTGATGGTGCTAATCCTTCATCCCCGAAGGATGGGGGATACCTACAAGGGACTCTGATGCTTAAGTTATCAAGGGTATTAAGCAGGTATTTAGTAGAATCAGAGTATGAGTTATACCTAGGTGCTCTAATGTATTTATAATAGTGGGGAGTGACCTTTTTAGATAAGATAAGTTAGTAATCTTATCTTATCTTATCTTCTAGGTGAGGTCAGCTTATCTTCATGGGAACCGCCCTTCTCTTTGCAGACTTGGGCTGCCTTTGGATTTGGGTCGTGTTCCTCTATCTAGGCCCTTTATTGGGCTTTTCCTGTCGATTTGGCCGAGCTCTTTGAGAAGAGGTCGGGTGGTCTGATCTGAAGAGATCGATCGCTTTGTCACTAGTGATCCCGAGTTGGACAGCTCGACCCAGGATATGAACAGTGCCCCTGCTCGAGCTCGGTCTTTCTTTTGCGGTCGAGTCTTATTTTTTTTTGGGACTTCGATCCTTCTTGGGCGAAGCCGAACTCGAGCATTTGGCGACTTCTTCCTTGTAGAATTATCCTTTGAATGCGGAACGTTTTGTTTCTCCTTAAAAGCATGCGCTTTTTGTATTAGCGCTCTGGCTTCGGGAATGTGCGAGGGTTTTAATTCCCTCATTAATTGGTTTTAATGCCCCGTTTCTCTTGGCCTTTCTGTTTTTGAATTTCATACTTTAAAATGGTTTCTCTTCTCCATAACTTTTCTTTTCTTTCTCTCTTTCTGTTTTCTGAAGTTTGCAGTTTTCTCATTTCCTCCTGCGACGTTGCTTTGGCGATCATTTTGGCATTTTCTTTGCTTCTAGAGGGCAATTCTGGTTTCCCTCTTCCTTCACTTTCTTCAAAGCTCCCTTTTTTCTCCAGGTTGGTTCCTTTCCTATTCCTTTGCTTTGTGATTTTTGATAAAGTTTCAATTTTGCCTTCGTCTTTGTTTGGAAAGCTTGAATCTTTTCTTGACTGCTGCTGTGATGTACGTGTTCTGCTCTTCTCTTCTCTTTTCCTCATGATAGATTCTTGGTAGTTTAGTGTTTCTAGGGTTTCTCATGTTGTCGCTGCTTTGAGAAAGGTTGTTCCTTTAGTGGATTTAGGTTCTGTTGGTCATCTTTCTTTTGATGATTTTTGCTTCGGGTGTTGCTTTCAATTTTGAAAGGAAAGGATGGTTGCTGGGGTGTGATCTTGCGAATCATTTTGAGTTCTTGCTCTTGTAACTACCTCCAAAGGATGCCCCAGGTTTCTAGTGTGAGTCCTGGGTTTCCTTTTGTTGCTTGCACTGTACTGGATGGTACTGCCGATTTGTTTTGCTGTTGATCGAGATGTGTTTTAGTAATCAAATATCCTTTTCTTTATTGTAGGACTAGTTGACCTTATGGCTTCTCGCAAAAACATTGTCGAAGCATCTCCTATGGTGCCCGAGGGGATGTCTGATTGGCTGGACTCCCTTGTCTTGCTGTGTGTTTCTTTAGCTGATTCTGAATTTTGTGCGACACGTAGAAGGCATCATCGTGTCTGTAGCAGTGAGGATCATGAGAGCAATTATGAATTAGTAGCGCCTGATTCTGGTGATAGAGTTTGTTTTCCAGTCTTGACCCAGGGAGAGCGTCCTTTCTTCTATGTTTATGACTTCTTTTTCAGTCAGATGAACATCACCCTCCCTTTTACCTCTTTTGAAACTAACCTGTTATGGTCTTGTAATGTATCCCCTTCACAGCTCCATCCGAATTCATGGGGTTTTATCAAGATTTTCCAGCTTGTTTGTCGAGAATTTGCCATTATACCTTCCCAAACTCTTTTTCTATACCTTTTTGTGTTGACCAAGCCTGGTACTACCAAGAAGAAGGCTTCTTGGATTTCTTTTAGGTCTGCCCAGGGACATAAGGTTTTCTCAATTTACGACGAATCTTTCTGAGACTTTAAAAATTACTTCTTTAAGGTCCGGGCTGTTGAGGGAGTCCGTCCTTTCTTTCTGGACGAGAATGATGAGCCCTGTTTTCCCTTAGAGTGGCAGAGGAATATAGTGGTATCCCGTTATACTTGGGAGATGCTGGACGAGGTCGAGCAGGCCTTTGTGAGTGTCTTGGAGGATATTTGGGGGGGAACCTCCTTATTTGGATACTAGAAAATCTTTGGGAGACCCATCCATTATTCGAACTGCTTTGGGTATTGCTTTGTTTTATCATTGTATTTTGTTTTTCTTCTTTATCCTGGTTTTGTAAAGCTGTTGGTTTTTCTTTCAGAGATGGCCAAGAACAATGATGCGATGAAGGCTTTCAAGAAGGTGAGGAAGGCTACTGTAGTTCAGAACATCTCGTCCCGGGCGGATGGGAAAGGCTCTTCTCAGGTTCCACCGAAGCCGTCCGTGCCGAACTCTCATGGCCCGAGAAGGATGGTCCCTACTCCCCGAGTTCGTTTAATGGATCCTTCACAGTCTTCTACTGCTACTGGGGTTTCTTCTGCAGCTGCTTCTCCTTCCAAAAGACCTCGATCTGTTGAACCTTTCAACCTGGACGCACCTGATTTTGATCCTATTGGGTTTGTTGACCAACAGATTGGTCCCTATGGTTCCCTCTCTATGGATGATGTTTCACTTCTTCAACACTTGGATTTTATAACTCGGAGTAGCATCAAGATGGCCCATATGGGTGCCGCTCTGTACCGGACTGCTCAAAACCTTCCCCTTCATGCTACCAAGGCCTTTATAGAGGAAGCTAAGCGGGAATTTGACAGGATGGCGGGTTTGAAGGAGGAACTCCAAGTGAGAGTGACCAAGTTGGAGAAGGATTTGGAGAATGAGAAGGCTAGTTCCCTTGCCTTAGCTGCTTCTGTACAGTTGGCTGAAGATACAGCTTTGAGGCATAAGGATAGCTACGTTACATCCTACCGGGAAGTGATGCGTCTTAGGAAGGAGCTGGAGTCGGCCCATGCTGATTATTCCGACCTTCAGGGTCACCTTGTGGGCAGCGTCATTGCTGCCTATGAGAATCTGAAAGAGCAGGTCCGGGTTCTTGCCCCTGATGTCGACTGGCTCTTTTTAGCCTTTACAACGTGGTAAGGGATGGCAAGATTGTCCCGGATGACCCTGACGATGATAATGTCGAGCCTCCTCCTGCGCCTTCTTTTATGGCTTCTGCCGAGCCGACCTCTTTCGTTCCTTCTACCGAAGTTGAGCCAGACCCTGACTGTCAGATTCTGAATCAGGAGGATGGAACAATGGATGCTGTGCCCCTCTAGACTCGTCCTCCTTCACCTCCTGTTGATGCGGCTTCTGGGAAACCTTTGGATCCTCTTTAGTTATTCTGATTATATTTGGTATAGCTCGGCCTGTGGGCTTTTGAACTTTTTTATCTTGTAGATAATGTTTTTGATTCTGCTACTGTTTAGTTGCTTGTTTACCAACTTTATTTTGGAAAACAAAGTAGCTTCTGAGCTCTTGGGGCTGACCCTGATAGCCTCTCGAGTTCAGTTATTTTTGCAGCTACAACTTTGACGACGTATTTGCTTGCTACTCTTTTGTTTTGACCTTGGTAAATATCTTGTATGTTGGCCTTCTTCTTTTGTCCTGAAGTTATCTTTAGCAATCCCTTTCGGTCGGACCTTTTGTGAGGTCTCTATTAGGACTTACTTTTTAAGGTTTTCGGATGGCCGATTTTGTCATGTCGAGTTCGTACGAGTTATTTCTATAATCCTCTTTCTTGAACTGTGTTCCAGTCTCTTTCAGGGATTACTTTATAACTCTTTGTTGTATGGGCCGACTTCGTCATGTCGGGCTTTTCTGAGTTATTTCTGTAATCCTCTTTCTTGGACCTTGTTCAGGTCTCTTTCGGGGATTACTTTATAACTCTTTGTAGTGTGGGCCGACTTCGTCATGTCGGGCTTTTCTGAGTTATTTTCTGTAATCCTCTTTCTTGGATCTTGTTTAGGTCTCTTTCAGGGATTACTTTATAACTCTTTATAGTGGGCCGACTTCGTCATGTCGGGCTTTTTCGAGTTATTTCTGTAATCCTCTTTCTTGGACCTTGTTCAGGTCTCTTTCAGGGATTACTTTATAACTCTTTGTAGTGGGCTGACTTCGTCGTGTTGGGCCCTTCTAAGTTATAGAAATCCTCTTTTATAAGGTTGGCCAGACCTCTTTCCAGGGATTTACTGATAACTTTTAGTCAACGCAACTGGTCTGACATTTTGTGTCGGTCCATCTGTAAGTTATTTTGTAGCAATCCATTTTGTTAAGACCTCGCCAGGTCCTTTCTATGGATCACTTTCGATAACTTCTTGCATTATTCTGTTTTCACCTTTGCCGATTTTCGTAGAGATTGGGTTTTAACCCTCGTGTGTTTGACGTCTGATGAATTTGGTTTTCATCTTTGTGGGTCTTTCGTCGTGATCGCTCAGTGAATTTGATTTTCACTTTTCCCGATCTGTAGCTTTATAATCGGACCGTGAATGTTTCGGATTAATGTGGCTTGAAAACTTGTAGAGAATCTGAATAAAATTTATTCAAAAGAAAATGCAAATATATACACGTAGGAGTTTTTCATTAAGTTGGGTAGTTAGCAGGCCTTGGCTTGGCGCCTCATTAAAAAACCTTTTCAGGAAAAAGAGTGCGCCTTATCTTAAGGTCCTTCATTCCTAACTATAGTACCTTCTTAGGTTGCAGGCATGCCATGACCTGGGAAGCTCTCGTTCGTCGAGTTCGGTCAGCCTGTAGCAGCCTTTTCCGAGTACCTCTATGACTCGGTAAGGTCCTTTCCAGTTTGCTGCCAGGTTTCCTTCTCCAGGTCGAGTTGTTTCGATGTCATTTCGGATTAGGATGAGGTCATTTTCAATGAAAGCCCACTGTATCACCTTTTGATTGTATCTCGAAGCCATTCATCATTTTAGTGCTTCTTCCCTGATTCGAGCTCTTTCTTGAACTTCCGGGAGTAAGTCGAGTTCTTCCCGTTGAAGTTGGTAGTTGGCTTCCTTATTATAATGGATTGCTTTGTGTGACCTTTCTTCAATCTCTACTGGGATCATTGCCTCCATTCCGTATGCTAATCGGAAAGGTGATTCCTTCGTGGTGGAATGTGGTGTTGTTCGGTATGCCCATAGGACTTGTGGGAGCTCTTCAGCCTAGGCTCCCTTTGCATCCTGTAGTCTCCGTTTTAACCCGGCCAATATGACTTTGTTAGCTGGTTCGGCTTGTCCATTGGCTTGGGGATGTTCTACGGAGGTGAATTGTTGTTTTATATTGAAGTCAGCTACTAATTTTCTGAAGCCTGCGTCAGTAAATTGAGTACCATTGTCTGTAGTTATGGAGTAGGGGATCCCAAACTTTGTGATGATGTTCCTATACAGGAATTTCCGACTTCTTTGAGCCGTGGCATTAGCTAGAGGTTCTGCCTCGATCCATTTTGTAAAATAGTCCACCCTACTATGAGGAATTTAACCTGTCCTGACCCCTGAGGGAAGGGTCCAAGAAGATCGAGTCCCCATTTTTCGAATGGCCAGGGTGCGGTCAAGCTGATGAGTTCCTCTGGCGGGGCGATGTGAAGGTTGGCGTGCTTCTGACATGGTGGACATGTCTTTACGAATTCAGTGGCTTCTTTTTGTAGAGTTGGCTAATAAAGTCCTGCTCGGAGTACCTTTTTGGTGAGTGCTTGCGCTCCGAGATGATTGCCACAAATGCCGTTGTGTACTTCTTCTAGAACTTCCTTTATGTTGGAAGTCGGCACACATTTTAGCAAAGGTGTTGAAATCCCTTTTTGTACAGATTGTTGTTTATGATGGTGTAGTATTGCGCCTCCCGTTTGAGCCTCTTTGCCTCCTTTTCTGTTGTAGGAAGTGTTCCCGCTTTGAGGCAGTTGATTATGGGAGACATCCATCCTTGATCCTGACCTGTTATAGCCAGAATATTTTCTTTTTTCGAGATTGACGGGTCCTGCAGGGTTTCTTGGATGAGGCTTCTGTTGTTGCCCCCTGGTTTGGTGCTGGCTAATTTTGAGAGTGCGTCTGCTCGAGCGTTCTGTTCCCGGGGTATGTGTCGAACTTCATATTCTCTGAATTGTCCGAGTTATTCCTTAGTTTTATCTAAGTACTTTTTCATGGTGGGGTCATTAGCTTGGTAGCTCCCTGTTATTTGTGAAGTGACTACTTGTGAGTCACTAAAGATGATAAGTCTTTGAGCTCTAACCTCCCCAGCCAGCTTCAAACCAGCTAGTAGTGCCTCATATTTTACTTGGTTGTTTGAGGCCGGGAACCCGAATTTGAGGGAGAGCTCGATTTGAGTTCCCTAGTTGCTTTCGATTATCACACCTGCGCCGCTTCCAGTTTTGTTAGAGGAGCCATCAACGTAGAGATTCCATTCTATGGGGATTTTCGGAGTGTCTGTAAATTCCGCAATGAAGTCGGCCAGGTATTGTGACTTGATGGCTGTCCAAGCTTCGTATTGAAGGTCAAATTCAGACAACTCGACTCCCCACTGCAAGATTCTGCCTGCTAGGTCTGTTTTCTGCAAGATCCCTTTTATGGGCTGGTTGGTCAGAACCCGAATAATGTGACTTGAAAGTATGGTCGAAGTCATCGGGATGTCAGAATGAGAGCGTAGGCAAACTTCTCTATTTTTTGATAGTTCAGCTCGGATACTTGTAGTGCTTTATTGATGAAATATACGGGTTGTTGTCCATTGTCGTCTTCTCAAACTAGCGATGAGGCTACTGCTCGATTTCCTACTGCGAGGTACAATATGAGTGGTTCCCCTTTTCGTGCTCGAGTCAGGATGGGTGGTTGTCCCAGGAATTTCTTGAAGTCCTGAAAGGCTTATTCGCACTCCTTTGTCCATTCAAACTTCTGCCCCCATCTCAGGGTAGTGTAGAAAGGTAGAGACCTTATGGCCGATCCGGCCAGAAATCTGGGCAAGGCTGCCAACCTCCCGTTAAGTTGTTGTACCTCTTTGACACAAGTCAGACTTTTCATGTGGAGTATGGCCCGACATTTATCCGGATTTGCCTCGATTCCTCTTTTTGTGAGCATAAAACCCAGGAATTTGCCAGCTTCTACGGTGAACGTGCATTTTACGGGATTGAGTCGCATGCCGTGCTTCCTTATAGTGTCGAATACCTTAGTTAGGTCAGACAGTAGAGTTTCTTTGCTTTGCATCTTTATTAACATGTCGTCTACGTAGACTTCCATGACTTTTCCAATGTGATCCGAAAAGACTTTGTTCATCAGTCTCTGATATGTAGCTCCTGCGTTTTTGAGACCAAAGGGCATGATGATGTAGCAATAGTTTGCTTTTGGGGTTAAGAAGGAAGTTTTCTCTTGATCAGGTGGATACATTGGGATTTGATTGTATCCTGATTATGCATCCATAAACGAGAGGTATTTGTATCCGGAGGAGGCATCTACCAGGGCGTCAATTCTTGGGAGTGGATAAGGATCCTTTGGGCAAGCTTTGTTGAGGTCGGTGTAGTCGGTGCACATTCGCCACTTCCCGTTTGATTTCTTTACCAAGACAACGTTGGCTAGCCATAGTGGGTAGTTGACTTCTCTTATGAACCCTGCCTCTAGTATAGCTTGTACCTGCTCTTCCACAGCTTGGGACCGTTCTGGTCCGAGCTTTCTTCGTCTCTGTTGTACTGGCCGAGCCCCTGGGAAGACTGCCAACTTGTGGCACATTAGTTTAGGGTTTATGCCTGGCATGTCTGCGGCCTTCCACGCAAAGAGGTCGACGTTATCCTGTAGAAGCTGTGCGAGTACTTTTCTCGTATTTCCTTTTAGAATTGTCTCGACGTTGGTTGTTTTGTCCGGAGTGTCGCCGATCTGAATTTTCTCTATTTCGCCTTCAGGTTGTGGGCGGAGCTCTTCTCGTCTCTGAATTCCACCAAGTTCTATTGTGTGGCATTCTTCTCCTGCCCCTCTGAGGTTTAGACTTTCGTTGTAGCAGCATTGTGCTGTCATTTGGTCTGCTTTTACTGTAGCTATTTCTTCTGCAGTCAAAAATTTCATACATAGATGAGGGGTTGAGACTATTGCACCAAGCTGATTCAGTGTGGTCCGTCCTATTAGGGCGTTATAGGCTGAACTTACGTCGACCACAAGGTAATCTATCTTGAGTGTTCTTAATTGATTTCCTTTTCCGAATGTTGTATGCAGCGAGATGTATCCAAGTGGCTGAATCGGGGTATCTCCCAGTCTGAACAGGCTGTTCGGGTATGCTTTGAGTTCTTTTTCTTCCAAGCCAAGCTTGTCGAAGGTAGCTTTGAACAAGATATCGGCGGAGCTCCCTTGGTCTATCAGTGTGCGGTGGAGGTTTGCGTTTGCTAGTATAATAGTGATGACCATAGGATCGTCGTGTCCTAGGATGATACCAGATGCATCTTCTCTGGTGAAAGTAATTACTGGGATGTCAGGTACTTTCCCTTTCCCTTTTACATGATATACCTCTTTGAGATGCCTTTTACGGGATGATTTTGAGATTCCTCCTCCCGCAAATCCGCCATGTATTATGTGGATGTGTCTTTCAGGTGCGTGGGGTGATTGCTCCGTTCGCCCTGTGTCTTCATCCCTTCTTCTTTTTCTTTGTTCTTCATCTCGAGTGGCTAGATACCGATCTAACTTCCCTTCTCTTACTAGTTTTTCTATAACATTCTTTAAGTCGAAACATTCATTGGTGGAATGTCTGCGAACTCGATGGTATTCACAGTACTCGGTCCGATTTCCTCCTCCTCTTTTGCCTTTAAGTGGTCAAGCTGGGGGTATTTTTTCTTTGTGACAGACTTCCCTATAGAGATCCACAAGGGACACCCGAAGAGGGGTATAATTGTGGTATTTTTTTTATTCTTTCACCATGTCGATCTTCCTTCTTTTTGGACTCTTTATCCTTGTCTCAGGAGGAAAGTCCGGATTTTGAGGCTTCACCTAGTCGGGCGTTTTCTTCCATGTTGATATACTTTTCGGCCCATTCTTGTATTTCGTTTAGAGATGTGGGATACTTTTTTTATATGGATTGGCTGAAGGGTCCTTCTCGAAGGCCATTGATGAGGCCCATGATGGCCGCTTCAGTGGGTAGACTTTGTATGTCTAGACATGCGCTGTTGAATCTTTCCACGTAGTTGCGGAGACTTTCTCGATCTCCTTGTTTAATCCCCAACAGACTTGGGGCGTGCTTGGTTTTGTCTTTCTGGATAGAGAATCTGGCTGAAAACTTCTTGGCTAAATCGTCGAAACTGAAGATGGACCTTGGGGGCAGATTGTCAAACCATCTGATTGCTGTCTTAGTTAAAGTAGCTGGAAAGGCTTTGCAACGAACTGCATCTGAGGCGTCGGTGAGATACATTCTACTTCAGACGTTGCTGAGGTGATGGCCGGGGTCCTTGGTGCCGTTGTACAGAGTCATGTCCGAGTGTTTGAAATCCTTTGGGATCTTGGCCTTCATGATTTCCTTGGTGAATGGATCTTGATCCTTGCGGGGGCTATCTTCATGGGATTGACCAGCTTTTGTTTTGAGATTGGCTTCAATTTGTAGGAGTTTGCTTTCCAGCTCTCGACGTCACCTTATCTCCCTTTGCAGGTCCTTCTCTGCCTCTCGCTGATGTTGAGCATCTTGATAAACCCCATTAAGGATACATCAATAACAACATGCATCAAGGATGGGACAACCAAAGGTGGGAGGAGCCATAGGCATGTGATCAATCCTCATGGCAACAACCTCCACCAATGCATTATGAAGAAGAGCCATTCTATGATGCATACCAATCCAATGGCTATGGTGACTCACCTTGTGACTTTCAAGAACCACCACCATATGCCTATAAACCATATCCTCAACATAACCCTCAACCATACTCACAAGTCCCTTACCACCAAACACTTCCATATGACCCCAATCCATATTCATCCCACCAACCAACTTTTGAGCCATATGAGCCATATATGGAACCACCACAATATCAACTCCTTCAAGAGCCAACTCCATACCATGACCAAGATGAACTACCTCCAATGTATGAAAATTTTCAACCACAAGATGAATTCTACCTTCCACCACAACCTCACATGGAAGAATATTCATGTCCATCGATCCAAGAGCAATATGATCCCTATCATGATATCCAAGCGGAACAAGAATCAAGGGATCGTCTCAAGGAAGCCTTGGATCAATTTCAAGCAACCATGGAGCATGTTGTGCAATAAGTGGAAAAAGTGGAGAATGTTGAACCACCACACCCTAATTATGATGAACCACCCTCTTATTATGAACCCCTCCTCCAAAACAATGAACCTTTCCATCCACCCCAACCTCCAATGGATGACATCCTTGATGTTCTTCTTCAAGGGCAAGAAGAGATGACGAGGGATGTGCAACAATTCATGATCGCCTTGGATGAGGTGGTAAACCGGCTAGCATTCCAACTTTTGAACACTAAAGGAACTCCTATGGCCACATGTGGAGAATCAAAAGAAGAACATAGCATAAAGGAGAGATTGGAAACTTCAGTGGAAAAGGAGGAATGCTACTTTGTGTTAGAACAATTGGAGGAACCTATGACTATTGAAGAAGAGGAAGAAGTGGTTGAAGACTTAGGAGATGCGGAACCTCCATAGGAACCTAGAGTTATAGAAAACTCCTCGAAGAAGATTGAAGTTGATGTTGAGGAGGAACGTGCACAACCTCCAAGGCATATCCCATATGAAGACTTGGAAGGAGTGGAGCAAGAATTGAGTTCCCCTGGAGATGAAGATCAAGCATCAAATCTGAGAGGTGAAGAATCCTTTGAAATTAAAGAACCTTCTCCTGATGAAGAAGAGAGCGATGTGGAAGTAGATTTCTCTCAACCTCCCATTTATGATTTGAGTGATGGAGAAGAGTTAGATGAAATTGATGAATAAAGGATTGAATTCGAAAAATCTTGTGAAGAGGTAGAAGTCCTTAGGAAAAGAAGGATGGGAGTTGAGTATGCTTTGTCAAGATCCTTGGAAGCTTCTTTGCGTAGGTTGTCATATATTCCTTCACTTGAGTGGGTAAAACTCATTTCTATTAGCTCTATTATCCTACTTGAGTATGGTTTGCTTGAAAAGGATGGTCAACTTAGGATGATTTATGGGATAAAGGGTAAGAGAAGAATGTTTAGTGGTTAGCGTTGCAAATCAAGGCTCATTTTGGTTGATACCTCAAAGCTTAGATGCAAGGGTTGGGCTAGTGCTCACTTGAATGGGTCTAAAAGGAGAGTTTGGTATCACCTTGAGAATTCATCTTCCTTGCCACCCGGATGGATTAATGATGACCAACCTCAAGACGGGTGTGAAAATAAAGTGTGAGATCCCGGATTACAAGAAGAGGATCGACAATGGGAGCCCAAAGCTTGTGAAGAACTCCATCAACACTTGGCTCAATCCATGAGAAATCTTGGGGCACAATAGAGAACGAAGCATTGGTGGGAGTTCCAAGATGAATTCAAGCACAAGCCACCTTGAGAGGAGCTCCCCATAAGTCCAACTTAAGGACAATAAACAAAAGTGCTAGGTGGGAGGCACCCCACCATGGTAAATTCTTTTCATTTTTTTCTCTTTTGTACATACTAATAGAATGAGTCTAATTTCATGTTGTGTTGAGTTTGTTGAGTTTAATTGGTAGTTTAGTATGTTAAATAAGGTTTTATGGTGTTTTAGTAGCTGTTTGGAGGTTTGGAATGCTTGGATTGGTGCAAAAACATAGCAAAAATTTTTGAAAAACAGAGCACCATCCACGCATACGCGCACTGTGTGTGTACGCGTGCATTAAGCGTTTTGGACCATCCACGCACGCGCCATGCGTGCGTACGTGTGGATTGCAAAATTTCATTCCTCCATACATTGACCCGAGAGTTAGGCCCACACTGTGCCCATGTTGTGCCTTTGGCACAAACCAACTCGCGCGTATGCGCACCTGCCGCATACGCGCCACTCTCGAAATAAGCCATCGACGCGGACGCGCCATGTGCGCATACGCGTCGCTTCCATTACACCACCACCTGCGCGCGCACCATGCATGCGTACGCGTGGATGCCCTTTCTTCCATCCACCTCTTTTCTTCCCCTCTTTCCATTTCTTTCCTTCTCCTTCCATATTTCCTTCTTCTACCACTCATCCAACACTTCCAAACACCATTGATAACCATTTATTTCAGTTAGTTATTAGTTAGTTAGTTAGTTAGTTAATTAGTTAGTTAGTTAGTGATTAGTTAGTTAGTTTAATTTTCATTTAGTTTTCTCTTTTTCATTGTACGTGTTGGATTGTTATTCTTGTTTACCATTAATTGCTGCTGAGTATTAAAAAGGGATGTTATCTTAACATCATTATGTTTATGATCTTTGTTGGATTCCTTGATTGAGGTTATATTTTGCTACTTGGTTTTGAGTTTTTCATGCTTACCTTTTAAGAATACCAAGTGATGAGAATTGCCTTCGAGCTTGTAACTCTTCTTGAATTACATGATTTGGCCACCATGTGATTTGAGCCTTATTCTGTGATTAGGCAACCTCTTGATGGATGATGTTGTGTATTTACCTTAATACATTGTATTTCATGATTCTATGCATCCATATATGTTTGACTTGAATGCTTCCATGCTTCTCTAATGCTTGTTTTACCTTACAAGCTTACTTAAAGCATTTCAAGCACACTAGAATGAGTAATGCGCATGCTTCTTTCGTGACACAGATCTTTATGCTAATGTGTGTTCTAAACCACACAATTTAGAATTCACACACTTATTTGTCATTAATGTCCCACTAATTCACTCACTCCATTCTAGTGATTTATCTCATTCCAATAATGTATGCCTCCTTGCATTTATATCTTCTTATCTTATGGTATTATATTTTTGTTTTTTATGATGAATGCACCACAAGCAAACATGGAAGCGGAAGAAAGAACACGCATCAATCCGGAGATTCGCCGTACCCCTTGCTCATCTTTGAGTGCACCGAGGACGGTGCAAACTTTTAAGTGTGGGGAGGTCGTCAGACCGGTCAGCGATTTTAGGTGACAAATTTCTAATCCCAACACTTTTGCATTTCATTTAAGGTTTTTAGGATTTTTGTTGCATTTTTCTTAATTTTGCATATATATACACAATAAGCTTAGTCAAAATAATGAAAATTTTCAAGATTTCTATCTATAGGACACCTCAATTGATTTGAGTGAAAACTTCTCATAAAACTTGCTTGAATCACACACACACACACACACACACACACACACACACACACACACACACACACACACACACACACACACACACACACACACATATGGAACATGATTTTTGAGCTAAGAACACAAGCAAGTGAGATTTGAGCCTAATGGTATAGTTACATCTTATAACCACTTATTTTTCTTCTTGTGTGCGATTATTCTTTCTCTATGATTGTAATCTTTGCTTTGTTTGAGTCTATATGTCCATTATTCCTTGTATTCATGCATTTATATGATTGAGGTCATCACTTCATTAGCTCACTTACCAAAATAGCCTACCTTTTACTCTCCATTGTAACCAATTTTGAGCCTACGCTTAACCCACATGTTCTTAATGTTAGCACATTACAAGACTTAAAGCGAAAAACAATAAATGTCCTTTATTTGGATCTTTGATTAGCTTAGGCTAGTGTGTGTGAGCATCATTCAAGTGTGGGAAACTTGGGAGGGACATTGGTTGAGGTAAAAGGATGTGTTTTGTTTTATATTTTATTATTTGGGAATCGGGTGCATACTCATGTGTTAATTAAATGTAAGACCCTATGCATTGATATTCTAGAAAGAAAAAGAAAATGAGAAAAACAAAGAAAAAAAAGGGGAAAGAAAAAGAATGAATAATGAAGAAAAGAAAAAGAAAAAAAAGCAATAAAAAGGGGACAAAATACCCCAAAGTAAAGTTCAAATAAAAACAATGCATATGTGTGATAATCAAAAGAAAATGCATGAGTATGTGAAAAAAGTGAGGAATGGGTAGTTAGATTAGCTTTAAAATTGTATAGGATGTCATAGGTTAGGTGGGAAGTCTAAGCTTATCAAAGATTCAAACTTCAAGCTCACTTGACCAAATATGCATCCTACCTTGACCCTAGCCCCCTAAAGAAAAGACATCATGATAATTGTATGCATGCATGAAATAATTGTTGATTGTTAGACGAAAAACAAATCTTGGAAAGCATGATTAGGGGAGAATTGAGTGAATCAACCCCAAACACCGAGCGACTAGAGTGCAAACACATCCGGTGAGGGTTCGATGCTCAATTACATGTCTCCATCTACAATCATCACTCTTCATGCAAGTTTGTAAAAATATTTAATAACTCAATTCAATTGTGGATTAAACTTGCTACTCCTTAGCCCTTGTGCATATATGCTTCTTGGGAATTGATTTATTTTGACCAAGCAATTGCATTCATTTAGATAGTTGCATTTAGATAGTTTGCATATAGTTTAGTTCCATTAAATAAATGCCATGCCCTTTACTTCATTCTTGATTTAAGCATGAGGACATGCTTGGTTTAAGTGTGGGGAGGTTGATAAACCCCATTTTGAGGGTTTATCTTGTGTTGAATTTAGAGTATTTTAACACCTTTTACCCACATTTATTCAATAAAATAGCATGGTTTTATAATTCTCCCTTAATTTGTGCCTAAGAGTGAAAACATGCTTTTTAGGTCTTAAAATAGCTAAATTTAATTCTCCTTGATTCCATAAGATGCCGTGATATGTTTGTTAGTGATTTCAGATTGAAAAGGCTAGGAATGGATCAAAGGAGTGAAGAGGAAAGCATGCAAAGTGGAGAAATCATGGAAAAAGCCAAAGATTTGGATTCGCCCATGGACGCGCCAGCGCACCATACGCTTACGCGCACCTTGCGAAATGGGCTATGGATGCGTATGCGTGCTAGCGCTTACGCGTCGGTGCTGAAATATGATTCTTTAATGAAAACGTGCCCAGCGACTTCTGAAAGCTGTGGGGCCCAATCCCAACCAACTTTGGCACCAAAAATGCTATTTAAAGCCAAGGATTGAAGGGCAAAGGGGGGATTCGAGCCTTTAGTTCATTGATTCACATTAGGATTAGTTTAGAGTTAGTTTCTAGAGAGAGAAGCTCTCACTTCTCTCTAGAATTAGGATTAGGATTAGGTTTAGTTCTTAGATCTAGGTTTTAATTCATCTTCTTCTACTTCTATCTTTCAATTCCTTGTTGTTGCAATTATCATTCTTCTATTCTTTTGTTGTAATTTCCTTTATGTTGTTCTTATACTTTGTTGTAGATCTACTCTTGTTTCTTCTACTTTCTTTCCATTCAATTCAAGGTAATTCATAATAATTGTGTTTCTTTTGATTGTTGTTGTTAATTCCTTTCAATAATTGTTGTTAGATTCTATTCTTGTTGTCAATTTGCTTTGCTTTTCTTTTTGTACCTTCAAAGTGTTTGATGAAATGCTTGGTTGGGTTTTAGTGTAAGTTTTGTTCCTCTTGGCTTTGGTTGAGTAATTAGTGACTCTTGAGTTATCTAATTCCTTTGTTGATTGATAATTAGAAGTTGCTAATTGATTTGAATGCCTCTAAAGCTAGTCTTTCCTTTAGGAGTTAATTAGGACTTGAGGAATCAAATTGATTAATCCACTTGACTTTCCTCCATGGTTAGAGGTTAACTAAGTGGGAGCAATGAACAATTTGTGGTCACAATTGAGGAGGATAACTAGAATAGGATTTCTAGTTCTCATATCTTGCCAAGAACTTTGTTAGTTGTTAGTTTATTCCCTTTGCAATTTACATTTCTTGTCTAAAATCTCAAAAACCCCAAAATACCTCATAACCAATAACAAGACACTTCATTACAATTCCTAGGGAGAACGACCCAAGGTTCAATACTTCGGTTTATAAATTTAGGGGTTTGTTACTTGTGACAAACAATCTTTTGTATGAAAGGATCATTGATTGGTTTAGAAACTATACTTGCAATGAGAATTCATTTGTGAAATTCTATACCATCAAAAATTCGTTCACCACGTCTCCAGGACTTCCTGGTTTGGTACATTCTTGTCTTCGCTAGGCCACGGCGTATCTTTAGGCATATCGTTATTGTTTTTATGTGGCGTTCTATCTTCTAAGTCTGAATCGTGTTCGTTGTCATGATCGTCCGCTATGGTGATGGGATGACTTCCGGGTCCCCGGCAACGGCGCCAATGTTCCGAGGGTTACCTGAGACTGTAGGTCGATCTTGGACGAGATCTTCTGTGTTAGTCAGAGCTGCAAAGTCCGACCTAATGATGGTGGTCAGAGTCGTTGTGTCTGACTCGTTGGGCTTGGTGATGGTGCTGATCCTTCCTCCCCGGAGGGTGGGGGTACCTGCAAGGGACTCCGATGCTTAAGTTAGCAAGGGTGCTCCAGTGTGTTTATAGTAGTGGGGAGTGACCTTTTTAGATAAGATAAGTTAGTTATCTTATCTTATCTTACCTTCTAGGTGAGGTCAGCTTATCTTCATGGGAACCGCCCTTCTCTTTGCAGACTTGGCTGCCTTTGGATTCGGGTCGTGTTCCTCTATCTGGGCCCTTTATTGGGCTTTTCCTGTCGATTTGGCCGAGCTCTTCGAGAAGAGGTCAAGTGGTCTGATTTGAAGAGATCGGTCGCTTTGTCGCTAGTCATCCCGGGTCGGACAGCTCGACCCAGGATATGAACAAATAGAAAACAGTAGTAATTGCATTAATTTCCGAGGAACAGCAGAGCTCCACACCTTAATCTATGAGCTGTAGAAACTCCATCATTGAAAATACATAATTGATGAAGGTCCAGGCATGGCCGAATGGCCAGCCCCCAAAACGTGATCAAGAGATAAAAAGTGATCCCAAAGATAGTCTCCAAAATGATCTCAAGATGGAAATAAAATAGTAAAAGGTTATATTTATAAAGAACTAGTAACCTAGGGTTTACAGAAATAAGTAAATGATGCAGAAATCCACTTCCGGACCCACTTGGTGTGTGTTTGGGCCGAGCATTGAAGCTTTCACGTGCATAGTCTTTTCGTGGAGTTAAACGCCAGCTCTGGTGCCAGTTTGGG
The DNA here is from genome assembly GCF_000817695.3 of Arachis duranensis. NCBI lineage: Eukaryota > Viridiplantae > Streptophyta > Magnoliopsida > Fabales > Fabaceae > Arachis > Arachis duranensis. Next base: position 99,443,837 of record NC_029780.3, read on the forward strand.
CGTTTAACTCAATCTTTTATGCCAGTTTTGGCGTTTAACGCCAGAAAAGAGTAGAAAGTTGGCGTTTAAACACCAGTTTGCGTTATCAAAACTCAGGCAAAGTATGGACTATTATATATTGATGGAAAGCACAAGATGTCTACTTTTCAACGCAATTAAGAGCACACCAATTGGGCTTCTGTAGCTCCAGAAAATTCATTTCGAGTGTAGGGAGGTCAGAATCCAACGCAATTAACAGTCCTTTTTTAGCCTCTGAATCAGATTTTTGCTCAGGTCCCTCAATTTCAGCCAGAAAATACCTGAAATCACAGAAAAGCACACAAACTCATAGTAAAGTCCAGAAATGTGAATTTTTGCATAAAACCTAATAAAAATAATAATAAAAAGTAATCAAAACATACTAAAAACTACCTAAAAACAATGCCAAAAAGCATATAAATTATCCGCTCATCACAACACCAAACTTAAATTGTTGCTTGTCCCCAAGCAACTGAAAATCAATTAGGATAAAAAGAAGAGAATATACTATAAATTCCAAAATATCAATGAAGCTTAGTTCTAATTAGATGAGCAGGACTAGTAGCTTTTTGCTTCTGAACAGTTTTGGCATCTCACTTTATCCTTTGAAGTTCAGAATTATTGACATCTATAGGAACTCAGAATTTAGATAGTGTTATTGATTCTCTTAGTTCAGTATGTTGATTCTTGAACACAGCTACTTTATGAGTCTTGGCCGTGGCCCTAAGCACTTTGTTTTCCAGTATTACCACTGGATACATAAATGCCACAGACACATGACTGGGTGAACCTTTTTAGATTGTGACTCAGCTTTGCTAAAGTCCCCAGTTAGATGTATCCAGAGCTCTTAAGCACACTCTTTTTGCTTTGGATCACGACTTTAACCACTCAGTCTCAAGCTTTTCACTTGGACCTGCATGCCACAAGCACAAGGTTAGGGACAGCTTGATTTAGCCGCTTAGGCCAGGATTTTATTCCTTTAGGCCCTCCTATCCATTAATGCTCAAAGCCTTGGATCCTACCCTTGCCTTTTGGTTTAAAGGGCTATTGGCTTTTTCTGCTTACTTTCTCTTTTTCTTCCCTTTTCATTTTTGCCCTTTTTTTTTGCAAGCCTTGCTTCTTTTTCACTGCTTTTTCTTGCTTCAAGAATCAATTTTATGATTTTTCATATTATCAATAATATTTCTCTTTTTCATTGTTCTTTCAAGAGCCAAAAAATTTAACATTCATAAACAACAAGATAAAAAATATGCATTGTTCAAGCATTCATTCAGAAAACAAAAAGTATTGTCACCACATCAATATAATTAAACTAATTTCAAAGATAAATTTTGAAATTCATGTACTTCTTGTTCTTTTGTTTTTAGAACATTTTTCATTTAAGAAAGGTGAAGGATTCATGGAATTATTCATAGCGTTAAGACATAGACACTAGACACTAATGATCATGTAGTACAAAACATTGCCAAACATAAAGCTCAGAACCAAAAACAGAAAAATAAATAGACAAGGAGATTAAGGAATAAGTCCACCTTAGTGAGGGTAGTGTCTTCCTCTTGAAGAAACAATGGTGCTTTTGAGCTCCTCTATGTCTCTTCCTTGCCTTTGTTGCTCCTCCCTTCATGGAGATGTGCAGTCAAATGCTCTACTACTGAGCTATGGACCCTTGAGATGAATCTCTCCATCTTCCATGATTCGGAGGTGGAAGCTTTTGCATTTCCTTTCCTCTTTTTAGAGGTTTCTCCAGCCTTAGGTGCCATAAATGGTTATGAAAAAAAAAGCAACGCTTTTTTCCACACAAAACTTAAAAGGTTTGCTCATCCTCGAGCAAAAGAAGAAAGAGAGGAGTAGAAGGAGAAGTGGAGGAGATGGAGGTGTGTGAATGAGTGGGTTTGGGAAGGGAATGGTTTGAATTTGAATGGTGAGGTAGGTGGGAATCCTGTGGGATCCACAGATCATGAGGGGTCAAGGATTTATCATCCCTGTTCCTATTAGGTGTGTAAACGCCCTTACAGTGCAATCCTGGCGTTTAACACCAGACTACTGCTTGTTTCTAGCGTTTAACGCCAGATTGTAGCCTGTTTCTAGCGTTTAACGCCATATTGTAGCCTATTTCTGGCGTTTAACGCCAGTCTGGTGCTTTTTTCTGGCGTTAAACGCCCATTCTACTACTTTTACTGGTTTTTAAATGCCAGTAAGCTCCTTCTCCAGGGTGTGCTGTTTTTAATGCTGTTTTTTATTTTTCTTTAATTTTTGTAGTTATTTTTGTGACTCCACATGATCATCAACCTAAGGAAAACATAAAATAACAATGGAAAATAAAATTTAGCATAGATAAATAAAAATTGGGTTGCCTCCCAACAAGCACTTCTTTAATGTCAATAGCTTGACAGTGAGCTCTCATGGAGCTTCACAGATGTTCAGAGCATGGTTGGGACCTCCCAACACTAAACTTAGAGTTTGAATGTGGGGGTTCAACACCAAACTTAGAGTTTGGTTGTGGCCTCCAAACACCAAACTTAGAGTTTGACTGTAGGGGCTTTGTTTGACTTTGCATTGAGAGAAGCACTTCTTGCTTCCTCTCCATGGTTACAGAGGGAGATCATTGAGTCTTAAACACAAGGTAGTCCTTATTCAATTGAAGGATCAATTCTCCTCTGTCCACATCAATCACAGCTTTTGCTGTGGCTAGGAGGGGACTTCCAAGGATAATGGATTCATCCTCATCCTTCCCAGTGTCTAGGATTATGAAATCAGCAGGGATGTAAAGGCCTTCAACCTTTACTAGCACGTCCTCTACCAGTCTATAAGCCTTTTTTCATGGATTTGTCTGCCATCTCTAATGAGAATTTTGTAGCTTGTACCTTAAGGATTCCCAGTTTCTCCATTACAGAGAGTGGAATTAAGTTTATCCCTGACCCCAGGTCACACAAAGCTTTCTCAAAGGTCATGGTGCTTATGGTACAGGGTATTAAGAATTTACCAGGATCCTATTTCTTTTGAGGTAAAGTTTGCTGAACCAATGCATTCAGTTCATTGGTGAGTAAGGGGGGTTCATTCTCCCAAGTCTCATTACCAAATAGCTTGGCATTCAGCTTCATGATTGCTCCTAAATACTGGGCAACTTGCCCTTCAATGACGTCTTCATCTTTTTCAGAAGATGAATATTCATCAGAGCTCATGAATGGTAGAAGAAAGTCCAATGGAATCTTTATGGTCTTTGTATGAGCCTCAGATTCCTTTGGTTCCTCATTAGGGTACTCCTTAATGGTCAGTGAACATCCCAGGAGGTCTTCCTTACTAGAAATCACTTCCTTTTCACTCTCTCCAGGTTTGGCCATGTGGTTAACGTTTATGGCCTTGCACTCTCTCTTGGGATTCTCTTCTGTATTGCTTGGGAGAGTGCTAGGAGGAGTTTTAGTAACCCTTTTACTCAGCTAACCCACTTATGCCTCAAAATTTTTGATAGAGGAACATGCCTCATTCATAAAAATGAGGGTGGCCTTAAACAGATCATAGACTATGTTTGCTAAGCTAGAGGGGCTCTGCTCAGAATTCTCTGTCTGTTGCTGAGAGGATGATGGAAAAGGCTTGCTATTGTTAAATCTGTTTCTTCCACCATTATTATTATTAAAGCCTTGTTGGGGCTTTTGTTGGTCCTTCCATGAGAAATTTGGATGATTTCTACATGAAGGGTTATAGGTGTTTCCATAGGCTTCACCCATGTAATTCACCTCTGCCATTGCAGGGTTCTTAGGATCATAAGCTTATTCTTCAGAAGATGCTTCTTTAGTACTGTTGGATACAGCTTGCAATCTATTCAGACTCTAAGAAATCATGTTGACTTGTTGAGTCAACATTTTGTTCTGAGCCAATATGGCATTCAGAGCATCAATTTTAAGAACTCCCTTCTTCTGAGGCATCCCATTATTCACAGGATTCCTCTCAGAGGTGTACATGAACTGGTTGTTTGCAACCATTTCAATGAGTTCCTGAGCTTCTGTAGGCATTTTCTTCAGGTGAATGGATCCACCTGCAGAATGGTCCAATGACATCTTAGACAATTCAGACAGACCATCATAAAATATATCCAGGATGGTCCATTCTGAAAGCATGTTAGAATGACACTTTTTGGTCAGTTGCTTGTATCTTTCCCAAGCTTCATAGAGGGATTTACCATCTTTTTGCCTGAAGGTTTGAACGTCCACTCTAAGCTTGCTCATCTTTTGAGGAAGAAAGAATTTTGCTAAGAAAGCCGTGACCAGCTTATTGCAAGAGTTCAGGCTATCTCTAGGTTGAGAGTCTAACCATGTTCAAGCTCTGTCTCTTACAGCAAAAGGGAAAATCATAAGCTTGTAGACCTCAGGATCAACTTCATTGGTCTTAACAGTATCACAAATCTGCAAGAATTCAGGTAAGAACTGAAAAAGATCTTCTGATGGAAGTCCATAAAACTTGCAGTTCTGTTGCATCAAATAAACTAATTGAGGCTTTAGCTCAAAATTGTTTGCTCCAATGGCAGGGATTGAGATGCTTCTCCCATGGAAATTGAGAGTTGGTGCAGAAAAGTCACCAAGCACCTTCCTTGCATTGTTGTTGGGTTCGGCCATATTTGTCTCTTTTGCTTCCTTTTCGAAAATTTCTGTCAGGTCCTCTTCAGAGTTTTGTGCTTTTGCTACTCTTAGCTTCCTCTTCAGAGTTCTTTCAGGTTCAGGGTCAGCTTCAACAAGTATGCCTTTATCTTTGTTCCTGCTCATATGAAAGAGAAGAAAACAAAAAAAATACAGAATCCTCTATGTCACAATATAGAGATTCCTTAATGTGTGTAGAAGAGAAGAAGAAAAATCCGAACTCAGAGAGAGGGAGAGGGTTCAAATTTTTAAGAAGAGAAGTGTTAGTAGATAAATAAAATGAATAGAGAGAGATGAGAGAGGGAGAGAATTCGAAAATTAGGAGAAGAGAAAAGAAAAATATTTTTGTTTTATTTTATTTATGATGTTAGTTTTGAAAATAATAAAAGAAATAAAATAAAATTAGAATTTAAAATAATTAGTTAATTAAAAAGAATTTTGAAAAAGAGGGAGGTGATTTTCGAAAATTAGAGTGAAAAAGTGTTTAGATGGTTTTGAAAAAGATAAGAAATCTCAAAATGAAATAAATAAGGAACTAATTGAAAAAGATTTGAAAATCAATTTTGAAAAGATATGAAGTTAGAAAAAGATTTTAAAATTAAAATTTTGAAAAAGATATGATTTGAAATTTATTTTGAAAAGGATTGAAAAGGAAATTAAAGGAATTTGAAAACTTTGAAAAGATAAGAAGTTAGAAAAAGATTTTGAAACTAAAGTTTGAAAAAGATATGATATGGAAAAGATATGATTGAAAAGATATGATTGAAATTTACTTTGAAAAAGATTTTTTTTAATTAGAATTAATGACTTGACTCACAAGAAATCACAAGATATGATTCTAGAATTTAAAGTTTGAGTTTTTCTTAACAAGAAAGTAAAAAATTTTGAATCAAAACATTACTTGTTAGTATTAATTTCGAAAATATGAAGTAAAGATAGGAAAAAGATTTTGAAAAAGATTTTTGAAAGTTTTTGAAAAAAAATAAAGAAAAAAATGAAAAAGATTTGATTTTGAAAAAGATTTGAAGAGATAAATTTTTTTTTTTGAAATTGAAATCTTGACTTGACTAACAAGAAACAACTAATTTTAAAAATTTTTGACTAAGTCAACCCAAAGATTTTGAAATTTATGAGTGAAATAAGAAAAAGATATTTTTTATTTTTGAATTTTAATAAGGAGAGAGAAAAACATCAAAGTGACTCAACACATGAAAATTTTAGACCAAAACAATTGATGCATGCAAGAACACTATGAATGTCAAGATGAATACCAAGAACACTTTGAAGATCATGATGAACATCAAGAACTTATTTTTGAAAAAATTTTAAGAAAAGAAAAACATGCAAGACACCAAACTTAGAAATTTTTCATGTTTAGACACTATGAATTCAAAAATGCATATGAAAAACATCATGCAACACAAAACAAGAAAATGTGAAGATCAAACAAATAAAACCATCAAGAACAACTTGAAGATCATGAAGAATGAAATGCATGAATTTTTGAAAATTTTTAGAAATATTAAAACATGCAATTGACACAAAACTCAAAACTTGACTCTAGACTCAAACGAGAAACAAAAAATTTTTGGTTTTTATGATTTTATTAATTTTTTTGTATTTTTTTCGAAATTATTTTGGAAAAAGAAAAATAAGAAATTCAAAAATTTTTAATAAGAATTCCAGGAATCGTGTCAGGTCAGTCTAAAGCTTGATGGCCAGCCAAGTTTCAGCATATCATTATGAAACTCTAGAATTCACTCTTAAAAACTTTGAAGGATTTTTCGAAAACAAAAGGAAAATTTTGAAATATTTTTGAAAATAAAACGAAAAGAAAGTTACCTAATCTAAGCAACAAGATGAACCGTCAGTTGTCTAAACTCAAACAATCCCCGGCAACGGCGCCAAAAACTTAGTGCACAAAATTGTGATCTTTGACACGGCGCCAAAAACTTGGTACGCGCGATCTTAATCTCAACACTTTCCTCACAACTCCGCACAACTAACCAGCAAGTGCACTGGGTCGTCCAAGTAATAAACCTTACGTGAGTAAAGGTCGATCCCACGGAGACTGTTGGTATGAAGCAAGCTATGGTCATCTTGTAAATCTCAGTCAGGTATATTCAAATTGGTTTTGGAGTTTTGATAATTAAAAGATAAATAAATAATAAAATAAAGATAGAGATACTTATGTAATTCATTGGTGGAAATTTCAGACAAGTGTATGGAGGTGCTTTGCTCCTTCTGAATCTCTGCTTTCCTACTACTTTCATCCAATCCTTCATACTCCTTTCCATGGCAAGCTGTATGTTGGAGGATCACCGTTGCCAATGGCTACCATCTGTTCTCTCAGTGAAAATGGTCCAGCTACGGGTTACGTAGGGCTAATCATCTGTTGAATTTCTCGTATCGGGTGAAAAATACCAGGCACAGCTACCGCATGGCTAATCAGCTGTCGGTTCTCACTTGTGTTGGAATAGGATACCACTATCCTTTTGCGTTTGTCACTACACCCAACAGTCATGAGTTTAAAGCTCGTCATAGTCATCCCATCCCAGATCCTACTCGGAATATCACAGACAAGGTTTAGACTTTCCGGATCTCAGGAATGCTGCCAATTGATTCTACCCTATACCACAAAGATTCTAATCTCAGATTTAGATGCTCTGTTGTAAGGAGAGATGATGTGAATCATTGAAGAGAGATTCAAGAGATATGCATTTAAGCTTGTTTTCAGGTAGAACGAAAGTGTTTGTCAAGCACGCATTCATAAGTTGAGAATTATGATGAGTGTCACATAATGATCACATTCATCATGTTCTTGTGGGCGAATGAATATCTTAGAACAAGAATAAGCTTAAATTGAATAAAAAATAGTAGTAATTGCATTAATACTCGAGGAACAGCAGAGCTCTACATCTTAATCTATGGTGTGTAGAAACTCCACCATTGAAAATACATAAGTGATGAAGGTCCAGACATGATTAAAAGATGAAAATACAATAGTAAAAAGTCCTATTTATAATGAACTAGTAACCTAGGGTTTACAGAATTGAGTAAATGATGCAGAAATCCACTTCTGGGGCCCACGTGGTGTGTGCTTGGGCTGAGCATTAAAGCTTTCATGTGTAGAGACTTTTCTTGGAGTTAAATGCCAGGTTGTAGCCTGTTTTTGGCGTTTAACTCTAGCTTGTAACCTGTTTCTGGCGTTTAACGCCAGAATAAGGCAGGAAGTTGGCGTTCGAATGCCAGTTTGAGTCATCAAAACTCAGACAAAGTATGAACTATTATATATTGCTGGAAAGCCCAGGATGTCTACTTTCCAAAGCAATTGAGAGCGCACTAATTGGGCTTCTATATCTCTAGAAAATCTATTTCGAGTGCAGGGAGGTCAGAATCCAACAACATCTGCAGTCCTTTTTCAGCCTCTGAATCAGCTTTTTGCTCAGGTCCCTCAATTTCAGTCAGAAAATACCTGAAATCATAGAAAAATACACAAACTCATAGTAAAGTCCAGAAATGTGAATTTTGCATAAAAACTAATAAAAATATACTAAAAACTAATTAAAAAGGGTTGGATGAAGGCAATAGGAAAGCAGAGATTCAAAAAGGATAAAGCATCTCCATACACTTATCTGAAATTCCCACCAATGAATTATATAAGTATCTCTATCTTATTTCATGTTTTATTTATCTTTTAATTATCAAAACTTCATAACCATTTGAATCTGCCCGACTGAGATTTACATGATGACCATAGCTTGCTTCAAACCAACAATCTCCGTGGGATCTACTCTTACTCACGTAAGGTATTACTTGGACGACCCAGTGCACTTGCTGGTTAGTTGTGCGGAGTTGTGAAGAAAGTGTTGAGATTACGATCGCGCGTACCGAGCTTTGGTGTTGTTGTCAGAGATCACAATTTCACCTATCAAGTTTTTGGCGCCGTTGCCGGGGATTGTTCGAGTTTGGACAACTGACGGTTCATCTTGTTGCTTAGATTGGGTAATTTTATTTTGTTTTTATTTTTCTTTATTTTCAAAAAAAATTTCAAAAAAATTTTATTCTGTTCTTTAGAATTTTTAAGAATGAATTCTAGAGTTTCATGATGATATGTTGAAACCTAGTTGGCTGTAAAGCCATGTCTAATCTTTTGGACCGAGGCTTCAACTTATCATCACAAGAGCTTGTTGATTTCTATCAATCTTGCCATTGAATGTAATGATCTACTACAAGCTTGGCTAGCCATTGGCCATGTCTAGTGTTTTGGATCGAAGCTTTCACTTAAAGCTTGGTTGGCTAGTAAGCCATGTCTAATTCCTGGACCGGAGCTTTAGACTAACATTGCACGATTCCTGGAATTCTCATTAAGAATTTTGAATTCCTTGTTTTCTTTTTCCCACAATAATTTTCGAAAAAAATTATACAAAAAATTATAAAACCATAAAAATAAAAAAAAATTTGTGTTTCTTGTTTGAGTATAGAGTCAATTTCTAAGTTTGGTGTCAATTACATGTTTTTCTTTTTCTTGCATTTCTCAAAAGCATATGTATTATGTTCTTCATTAATCTTCAAGTTGTTCTTGATGATTTTCCTTGTTCTGATCTTTGAATTCTCTTGTTTAGTATTTTATGTTATTTTTCATATGCATTTTCAAAATCATAGTGTCTGAACATTCAAAAGTTCTAAGTTTGGTGTCCTGCATGTTTCTCTTTTCTAAAAATATTTCAAAAGTATGTTCTTGATGTTCATCATGATCTTCAAAGTGATCTTGGTGTTCATCTTAACATTCAAAGTGTCCTTGCATGCATTATTTGTTTTTGATCTTGATTTTTCATGTTTTAATTCATTTTGTTGTTTGTCCCTCTCATCATTAAAAATTCAAAAAAATTTAAAAATGTGTCTTTTCAAGTTAATAATACAAAGAATTGAAGATTCAGAAAATTCAACAGAGGAAACACGGAGAAAAAGCTGGGCGTTCAAAACGCCCAGTGAGAAAGGAAATCTGGCGTTTAAATGCCAGACAGGGTACCTGGCTGGGCGTTAAACACCCAAAAGGGTAGTGTTTTGGGCATTAAACGCCATAATGAATACCATTCTGGGCGTTTAATGCCAGGATAGCACTAAGGAGGTAACTTTGTTTTCAATTCAAATCTTTTTCAATTTTTCAAGTTTTAAAACTAATTTTTCAAAATCCTGTCTTTTTCATATCTTTTCTTATCAATCATATCTTTCAAAATCATATCTTTTCAATCATATATTTTTTCAAAAATCAAATCTTTTTCACTATTTTCAAAAATCTTGATTCAAAAATTTTAAGTTTGTTACTTTCTTGTTAAGAAAGATTCAATCTTTGAAATTTTAGAATCATATTTTTTAGTTTCTTGTTAGTCAAGTCATCAATTCTAAAAAAAAAATCAAATCTTTTCAATTTGTTTTTCAATCATATATTTTTTAAACCATATCTTTTTCAAATCACATCCGTTTAAAATTCTAATTTCAAAATCTTTCTCCAACTTCTTATCTTTTCAAATTTATTATTTCTTATCTTTTTCAAAACCACCTAACCACTTTTTCACCTTTGATTTTCAAAAACCATTAACCATTTTTCAAATTTCTTTTTAATTAACTAATTGTTTTAAACTTTGATTTAATTTTTGAAAATTACCCCCCTCTCATATCTTTCTATTTAATCACTAACACTCCTCCTCTACTAGCAATTCGAACTCTCTCATTCTTTTTTTGTTCGAATTCGCCTCTACCTACCTCATCCTTCTATTCTTATTTTCCTCTGACACTTCAAGGAATCTCTATACTGTGACATAGAGGATTCCATACTTTCTTTGTTTTCTTCTCTCTCATATGATCAGGAACAAGGAAAAAGGCATACTTGTTGAAGTTGATCCTGAACCTAAAAGGACTCTAAAGAGGAAGCTAAGAGCAGCTGGAGCACAATACTCTGAAGAGGACCTGACAGACATTTTCGAAAAGGAAATAGAAAAAGAAACAAATATGGCCGAACCCAACAACAATGCAAGGAAGGTGCTTGGTGACTTTACTGCACCAACTCCCAATTTCCATGGGAAAAGTATCTCAATCCCTGCCATTGGAGCAAACAATTTTGAGCTAAAGCCTCAATTAGTTTCTCTAATGCAACAGAATTGCAAGTTTTATGGACTTCCATCAGAAGATTCTTTTCAGTTCTTAACTGAATTTTTGCAGATCTGTGATACTGTTAAGACTAATGGAGTTGATCCTGAGGTCTACAAGCTTATGCTTTTCCCTTTTGATGTAAGAGACAGAGCTAGAACATGGTTGGACTCTCAACCTAGAGATAGCATGAACTCTTGGGATAACTTGGTCACGGCTTTCTTTGCCAAATTCTTTCCTCCTCAAAAGCTAAGCAAACTTAGAGTGGATGTCCAAACCTTCAGGAAAAAAGAAGGTGAATCCATCGATAAAGCTTGGGAGAGATACAAGCAACTAACCAAAAAATGTCCTTCTGACATGCTTTCAGAATGGACCATCCTGGATATATTCTATGATGGTCTGTCTGAATTATCTAAGATGTCATTGAACCATTCTGTAGGTGGATCTATTCACCTGAAGAAAACGCCTGCAGAAGCTCAGGAACTCATTAAAATGGTTGCAAATAACCAGTTCATGTACACCCTGAGAGGAATGCTGTGAATAATGGGACGCGTCAAAAGAAGGGAATTCTTGAAATTGATGCTCTAAATGCCATATTGGCTCAGAACAAAAATATTGACTCAGCAAGTCAACATGATTTCTCAGAGTCTGAATGGATTGCAAGCCGCATCCAACAGTACTAAAGAAGCATCTTCTGAAGAAGAAGCTTATGATCCTGAGAATCCTGCAATGGCAGAGGTAAATTACATGGGTGAAGCCTATGGAAACACCTATAATCCTTCATGGAGAAATCATCCTAACTTCTCATGGAAGGATCAACAAAAGGCTTAACAAGGCTTTAACAATAATAATGGTGGAAGAAACAGGTTTAGCAGTAGCAAGCCTTTTCCATCATTCTCTCAGCAACAGATAGAGCATTCTAAGTAGAACCCCTCTAGCTTATCAGAAACTTGGAGGCACAATTGGGTCAGCTGAGTAAAAGGGTTACTGAAATTCCTCCTAGCACTCTCCCAAGCAATAAAGAAGAGAATCCCAAAAGAGAGTGCAAAGCCATAATTGCAACCATAATGGCCGAACATGGAGAGAGAGAAAAGGCAGTGATTCTGGTGGATGAAATTGTGATCCTCAAAATTGGTCTCATTGTATTTGTGTGAAATCAAAAATACCCCAAAGAGATCATGGCGTGATAAATTGGGATCTTAATAGTCCCTGGTGTGATCATAACTCCGTTCAACTTAACCAGCAAGTGTACTGGGTCATCCAAGTAATACCTTACGTGAGTAAGGATCGATCCCACAGAGATTGTTGGTATGAAGCAAGCTATGGTCACCTTGTAATCTCAGTTAGGCAGATTAAATGGTTATGGGTTTCGAAAATTAATAATTAAACAGAAAATAAAATAAGATAGAAATACTTATGTAAATCAATAGTGGGAATTTCAGATAGGCGTATGGAGATGCTTCCGGGCAACGACCTAGCTTTAGTGCAATAATGTATTTGATTCATGTCATGGGGGTTCGGCTATAATTTTATGTTGGTTGCCGAAGACCTAACACAACCCTCCTCCTTTATCCGGGCTTGGGACCGGCTATGTACCGCAAGTGTAACATAGGCGAAGTTCTTATGACCAGAACAATTTAAATTAAATTATAAAAGGTTTATCTCTCAATATTATGATCACTATCACAATGATAAATTCCTAAATTTAATCAAGGACCTTATTATATTAATATTTTAATATAATAACAATAACAACTTATTTTACACATGATTGATTGGATTGTGGTCATACTATTTATTCCCAACACAAGGTGCTACCTCGAGTTAAGACTAAAAAGGGACTCTTGACGTGTAAACTTTTAAGGGTTTCGACTATTGAGGTAGGGGTTTATTTTAAAATAAAAATGATTTGAGATTTGAATACCTGACATGTTTGGTAGATTAATAAAAATAGATGTGTCTGAAATGTAAATGATTTTCTATTGTGATTGAAAGGTTATATTTATTAATGATTGGTTGTTTACTAAGTTTTTGGAAAAATTGATTGGTTGCGTTGATTTTGAATTTTAGACTGAAAATGATAATAATTGGTTTTGAATGACGGATTTGGAAACGTTGACTTGAAATATTGGTTTCGATTGAGTTGAGGTTGAAAAGAGGGGATCTGTGATGGGTGGCAAACTTCAGTTTTTAGGGGAGGTGCTGCCAAATTTTTTTAGAAAATTTGAAAGAGTTTTGGTTATGATTTTAAAAATGAACTTGATTTGAAATAATTATCAGAACAGATAAGTTTTGAATACTTTTATAGATTTTACGGAGGGTCAGATTCCTTTAATTTGGTCAAATGGTAATTTTAATTCATTTGATTTTTAATAATAACAAAAAGAGATTTAATTAACTAGCTAAATACTTTAAATAGTAATTTAAGTATAATTTCAAGAGTTTGGGGACAAGTAAGTAGTTTGAAGGTTATGCTTGAATTAAGATGTAATTAGTGATAATTGGTTTGATAGAGGTTTGATGGTGATTTCAATTTTGAGGAAGAGGATAATGATTGAGTATGATCGAGGTATGGTGATGAATGAGATGAGATTGAGAATGATGTGGATATTGATGAATTATGATTGAATTATTCATATGGCTTATGCATTTGAATTATCTGAGACACAAATTTTCTTGGGTAGAAGCAGTGGCTTGCCACCACTTGCTCCAGGTTGAGACTTGATACTCCGTTGACCCTCTGTCAGAAGATGTGATCGGGCACTTTAACTCTCCCAGTTCCTCCATAGGCATGCATATATAAATAGATTTTGAATTTTATATTATATTTGAGTTTGGAGTTTGACTCCATGGAATATTAATGAGTTTGGAGTTTGACTCCATGGAATATTATTGAGCTTGGAGTTTGACTCTGGATATTATTTTTGAGCTTGGGGTTGCGCATACAGAGGGACTGTCCAATGGTTAACTACTAGGACATGTCAGGTTGGCTATATAATCGATAGATGAAACTCATCAGCCATAGGACAAGCATGCATCATATGCATTTGTATGTTTTGGTTGAGTGTGCATTTATTTTGGTTTGCCTAATTGCTTAGCCATGTTTATCTGCTACTTGTTTTACTTGCTGTATTGAATTCTATCTATGATTTTTTTGTTTGTCTTGTATGTGTTTGTTTACCTGAGAGACCCTCTTTGGTGAAGGCATGATGAGGGTGGTTTCTGATATGAGATGATGAAGCTTGAGACAGGACGGATTAGGGGTTGCTTTATTATTCTAATTTATAAATTGGTTGGATAGTAGTGAGCATTGTAAGTTGGGTAGAAAGCCCTTAGGCGCGCCATTGGTCCTTTTTCATTTCTTTAAACTATTCATTTTACTGATTTGTAAACTAAAGAAATTTCTTTACAATATTTCAAAGTAAGTTTTTCACAAAGCTTTTCCAAAAGGTTATTTCAGGGATAAACTGTTTTTATAATGAACATCTTTTTATTTGCAAGTATTTTTTTGCTTTGATGGTATTCCCGTTTGAACTACAAGCATATTATATGTGGTTGTACTTTATGAATTTTGGTTTAGATATTAGATTTTCCACTCGATATTATGTTTTTAGTTTTTAGAGGGATATGACTTGTATTTTGAGGAGTTTTGAATAAGTCTATATATTTATTATTATGCGGATATAATTGTGTAATTAAGTAAATTAAAGTAATGTAATGTCTTTCTCGATTTCGTAACTAAGGATTCGGTTGTGTTCGCTAAGGCTCAATATGAAATAATTATAGTATGAAATTAACAAATTAGAGGTAAGTGACGTTTGAGCTTGTAATACGATCATGATATATTAAAAGTAAGGGTGTTACAATTTTACTTATTAGGTCAATTATTTTATTAAGTAAATGTTTATTGCATTTTGTTATTTGTTTAATTTGATTTCTATATTTTTAATTTTAAATTTTAATTAGTTGGTAGATATCTTTTTTTAGTCAGTGTTAATGAATAGGTATGATTTTAGTTATTAGTTAAATTAATCTATTAAGTAAATATTTATTTAATATTGTTTAGATTTAATTTGATTTTTAATTTTAATTTTGATAGCTTTGTAGATAACCATTTTAACTGTTATTTAATATTTTAATGGGACTTACGATTGTTCTATACGTTTTTTTGAATAATTGACTTTTAAAAATTATTTATTCTGTTTTCAACTGACTTATAAAATGTGAAATACTTATTTAGTATATTTTTTATCTTTTTATTTTGACATTTAGATGTTTATTTTTTAAATAGATTTCTTATTCCAGTTTTTTATTGTTTATCAGAGACCTCGCCTACTTCTCCCAAGGCGAGTAAGTCACACACTTAAACCACCGGACACCATTCTTCCTTACTTGAGGAAGGCTGGGTTTGGCGACACGGTGTTGCTCAGGGACTTCGTATTTGGCAACTTCCTGATCATAGCATTTGTGGAGCACTGACGTCTAGAGACCCACACTTTCCACCTACCATGGGGTGAGTGCATGATGCGTGAGCATCTTGTACCCATTTTCTGCTTATTTTCTAGTCATTTTTAGTTAGAATGTATTAAGTTTTATTATATTTTAGTATTAAAATTCTCTTTGGATGCTACTTTGAGTTCTTTTAGTATTTTTATGATTTCAGATAAAATTCGGGATAATTTGGTAGAGTTTTGTGCTAAAAGGAGAAGATTTGAAGCTACCTCTTTGGGCGCTAAACACCCAACTGGCGTTTAGCGCCAGGCAATCTGAGCCAAGCCCACATCAATGAAGCATCTTCAAGTGGATTTAGCTGTTATTAGTTATCTTTTATTTTATTATTATAATTTTTATTTACAAACAATATCTTTTAGTTTTAGGACTTAATATTTTATTTTAGTTTTAGATCAAATTAGGTTAGATATTAGGATTTAGTCAATTACAGTTTGCCATGAAATGAATCTTGCATGATGAAAATAGTTGGTAGGAAAAGCTAATTCGAAACTAGTAAATATCTCTGATACCTTAATTATTTTCTCTCATTGATTTCTCCCCAGTTCTCCTATTACTTTCTTTACTCTTGAATTACTGTTTAATGCAATTTCAAATCACTAAATCAACTTTTCTGCCTGCCTAACTAAACCAACCATTCGACCATTGTTGCTCAGTCCATCAATCCTCATGGGACCGACCTTCACTCACCTGAGGTATTACTTGGTACGACCCGGTACATTTATCGATTCAGTTGTGGACATTCTGAAATCTACACCAAGCTTTTGGCACCGTTGCCGGGGATTATCTGTGATTGACAACTACCAGTTGTTTAATTGCTTAGATTAGGTGTTTTGAGCTTTTGGTTTATTATTTGTTTTTTCTTAAAATTTTTGAAATTTAGGTTTTATTTTAATTAAAATTTTTCTTTAATTTCTGATTTTAAGTTTGGTGTCCCATTAGTGATTTTTCTTTTTGCAATTTTTGAAAATATTATTATTGTCTCTTATTTAATTTTTGAAAATTTTATCTACTTTTTCTTGTTGATTTTTAAAATTTTTGGCTTAATTTCTTGCTTTGTTTTATTTTATTTCCTTTTGCATAGGATACCTCATTGAAAATTCTATGCACTCTGATGTAGAGATTCTCACTTTTCTTTGTTTTCTATTTGTTTATGAGCAGAAAAAGGGACAAAGAACCCCTTTTTGATTTCGATATGAACCTGAGAGGACCTTGAGGTGGCGCTTGCAACAAGCTAGAGCTTATAGAGCCAGTGAGAATCTCAGGGATACTTTTGAGAAGGAAGCCATGGATCCCAACAATTCCAATAATGTTGTTAATGTTAATGGTGGGAATCCAAATGGTAATGAGAAAGCTAGAAAGACGCTAAGCTCCTACACTGCCTCCACTCCTAATTTTTATGGGCGCAGTATTGTTGTGCCTCCTATTGGTGCCAACAATTTTGAGCTGAAGCCATAATTGATCACTCTAGTGTAGCAAAATAGCCAGTTTTATGGGCTCCTATAGGAGGATCCAAATCTATTCATCTCTAACTTTTTGTAGATTTATGACACTGTAAAGACTAATGGAGTGAATCATAAATTCTATAAACTCATACTCTTCCCATTTACTATAAGGGACAGAGCAAAATAGTGGCTGGATACTCAGCCCAAGGAGAGCCTGGACTCTTGGGATAAGGTGGTTAATGGGTTCCTAACCAAATTCTTCCTACCCCAGAAGCTGACTAAGCTGAGGGTGGATGTTTAGACTTTTAAACAGAGAGATGGTGAGACCCTCTATGAAGCGTGGAAAAGATACAAGCAGATGGTCAATAAGTGTCCACCATATATGTTTTCAGACTGGACAAAGTTGCAAATCTTCTATGATGGCCTCTCTGAGATGGCAAAAATGTCTCTGGACAATTTTGCAGATGGTTCTTTACACATGAAGAAGACGCCTACAGAGGCTAATGAGCTTATTGAGATGGTTGCTAACAACCAATATCTGTACTCTTCTGAGAGGAATCCTGTGAATCTTGTGAAGAAAAGGATTATGGAGGTGGACACCCTGGATGCCATTCTAGCTCAGAAAAAGATCATGCCACAACAGATCAGTATGATTACTCAACACTTGAGTATGATGCAAGTTTCAGTTGTTAATGCTCAAGATGCATCTTATGACATGAGTGGTGGCTTCAACCAAGGGGAGAATATGGTTATGCTCAAATCACTCCTGAGCAAGTTAATTATATGGGCAACTCCTCCAGAAATCCTAAGAATGATCCTTATTCGAATATATTCAATTAGGGATGGAGAAATCATCCGAACTTTGGGTGAAAAGAGCAACCCCAGAATCATCAACCAAATTTCAACAACAACTTTCAAGCGGTTTTAACCAGAACAAGTTCAATAATTTCAACAACCGCCAATTTCAAGCCTCTCAGCCACATCAGGCATCCACTCAGTCTCAGAGTAACTCTAACTTAGCCTCTGTAGTTGCTGAGCTCTCCAAGAGTACTCATGGTTTTATGCAGGAGACTAGAGCTTCACTCAGAAACTTGGAGATGCAAGTAGGACAGTTGAGTAAGAGGATACCTGAAAGGCCTCCTAACACTCTCCCCAGTGACATAGTGACTAACCCAAGAGAAGAATGTAAGGCCCCACAATGGCTAATGAATCCATGCTGAAGAAGGAGGTGCAAGTTGCTAAGCAGTCAGAGGAGAAAGAAGCTCCATAAAAGGGTGATGCTACACGCCCCACCTAGGGTGCCTATACAAGAGCATGAAGTATCACACCCTCAGGACTTCCAAGAGAAAACCAAAGACGAGCAATTCTCTCAATTTTTGAAAGTCTTTAAAAAGTTACAGATCAACATTCCTTTTGCTGAGATTCTGGAGACAATGCCTCCCTATGCTGCATTATGAAAGGCTTACTCTCTGAGAAGAAGGCCTTAAAGGGAGATTAAACAGTGGTCTCGACTAAAAAATATAGTGCACTCATTCAGAGCAAAGTGCTAAAGAAGATGCCAGATCCATGGAGCTTTCAAATTCCTTGTACTATTGAAAATGTCACCTTTGACAAAGCTCTTTGTGATCTTGGTTCAAGTATTAATCCGATGCCCTTGCGTGTGATGAAGAAGCTGCAAATTCAAGAGGCACAACCTACAAGGATAGCACTGCAGATGGCAGATAAATCTATAAGGTAAGCACATGGGCTAGTGGAGAATGTCTTAGTCAAGGTTGGAGAGCTTTTCCTCCCTGCAGATTTTGTGATACTTGATATAGGAGAAGATGCAAGTGACTCAATCATCCTAGGTAGACCATTCTTGGCCACTGGGAGAGCTTTGATTGATTTTGAGAGAGGTGAATTGATTCTAAGGATGCGTGAAGACTACTTGGTATTCAAGGTTTTTAAACCTTCATCACTCTCTGGAGAAGGAGGTACTTGCATGCAGAGTTTATTGCTCAAGCCTCCTCCTTTGGTGGGAGCCAATATAATTACCCCTAACATCAATACTAATTTTAGTGTTGGATATTCATCAACCACCCAGGAGGGAGGAAGTCCTAAGAAGGTACCCAAGGACTTGAGGAACAAGAAGATTCTCACTGAAAATTTCTCGGGATGAAAGTAGTGTTCACTAGAAGTCCAGTCCTACCTCATACAGAAAATAGGATCTTGTCTCTTGAGCATATTGAATTAATCCATGAGAGCACAAGAAAGAAATTCACGGTGAGGGGCGAGGACCTGAGCCCCTATGACCATCTTCCTCCTTAGAGAAGCTGACCGTCAAGCTAATGACGGTAAAGAAGCACTTGTTACGAGGCAACCTAACCAAGAGTATCTTTTAGTTTTTATTTTAGTTTGAGTTGTATTTATTTTTCATTGTTTTTCATAGTATCCTTGGTTTAATTTTGTTTGTGGTCATGCAAGGTGCTTAGAACAGGGACAGAAGGACTCAGAAGGAAGAACAGAACACCCTGAAGCAAGGAGAATTCAAAGGGCTCTGGCGCTAAACGCCAGGGAGGGAGTTTAGCACTAGTAATGGACAAACAGGGCCTGGTGTTAAATGCTAGGGAGGACGTTTAATGCCCTGAATGGATCAAGGAGTCTGGCTTAAACGTCAGGTGGGAGTTTAACACCCACAAAGGGGCATAATTTTGATGAGAATCAACCTTGGCGCATAGCGCCACCCATCTCATCCTAAAAAGAAGGCCGTTTCTGGCGCTAAACGTCGAGATTGGTGTTTAGTGCCAGGAACGCAGTTTCGGTTTTTTAAAGGAAGCTCTTAACCATCTCCAACAGTTAATCCCACATTCCCTTCCACTTTGACCATTCAAACACTCCTTCTCTTTCCCCTTTACCCACTATTCCTTCCACATTCAAGCCCCACTTCCCTATACACCTATCACCTCTCCATCCATCACTAAAATCCCATCAATCTCTCCACATTCACCTTCCCCATATTCACTACCCTTTTTTCATTTACCACAATTCAAACTCATTTCCCTCCCACCCTTCCCTTTATAATTGAACCCTTCCTCCCCACATCTATAAATACCCACTTCTTCACCTCTTTTTCACCATACCTCTAATTCTCATCCTCTTTCTCACTTTATCTTTCCTTTCATACACTATCCTCTTTTCCTTTCCTTATTCCCTTCAAAAGGGAAGCTACCACACCCTCCATACATCTTCTTTTTTATCATTTTATTTTTACTACCCATCACTTTTTACTTCTTTCCTTCATTATCTCCATCTTCTTTTGCTCAAGGATGAGCAACACTCTCAAGTTTTGTGTGGGCGCTCCGCTATTCTTCATTTTTCATTATCCCTATAGCACTTAAAACTGGTGAATCCTCTTCAAGAAAGAGCAAAGAGAAGGCCACTACCTCTAGTCCTTATGGTTTCATATGGTTTCTCTCTAAGACCCATGAGGATTACTACTATAAAGTTGTGAACAACAAGAAAGTGATCCCCAAGGTTCGCTTTGATCTTCAACCAGAGGAGTATCTAGAGATCCAAGAGCAGATTCTGAGACGGGGTTAGAAAGTTCTGGCCAACCCCGTGATTGAGGTTGGAATTATGATGGTCAGTGAGTTCTATGCTAATGCTTGGGTGACTTACTTATGATGGTCAGTCAGAAACTAATTTACTAAGAATAATTAAATTGATTTTATGATTATTAAAGTTTAACTTAATTATGATTTATCCTATTAATTTGAACTATTTCTTAAAAATTATTTTATTAGGCAAAATTAAATTGATTTTTATAATTATTATTATCATTTGAATTTGGATAAATTAAGATTATTATATAATTTTTTATAATAGATATTTTACATAATTAATTTTATGATAGCTAGAGTTTAAATAAATTAGGATTTTTATATAATTTTTATTGTAACAAGATATTTCGAGAAAGGATAAAATTATTATTATTAATATTTTTTTACCTGTTGATTAAAATAAAGTTTAGCTAATATTATTATTATTGAATTCAAAATCTGCTGATATGAATAAATATTGGTACTATCTTTGGTGAGTTTAGCTTTGCTAATGCTTCATCATATATCTTTTATCATTATGTTACTAATGTCATTTATATTAATAACTCATACATATTTATCCCTATATATGTTATTATTTGTGTTTTAATATATCCAGCTTTTATAGTTATCTGTTTAAGATATTTATAACTTGAATCACTGACTCAGCAGCTTGAAACTGCGACACCTAACCCTCCTTAATGACACATAGCCAACTATTTCACTATATAATCATCATCATTAGCCCTTAATTTTTTGTTTTGATTCTAAATCGATTATCTTTGATGGTGAATGTGAATGGAATGAGATTATAATGGATGTTGTGAAGACAGTGGTTTTGTCCCACTCACGGATTTGGCAAGCTGAGGATGAAGAACTCCCTATCTTGTCGTGATGTGGGTGTGGGAAAGGTGGAAAGGCACGTTCATTCGTATTATTTTCCCCCACATCTTTCTCTGTTTGTAAGGAGGAAAGGCACACTCCTTCGATGTGGAAAGGCACTCTACTTTGTAATTCCTCCAGGAGAAGGTGGGGCACTCTCCTTCGTTTATGTTCCTCCTGGGGATGTGCAACCTAGAGGCAATATCCGGGTTAGCTACCGAATGTGTCGAGCTATGGCGATTTAACCGACACATGAGCTCATGGCCAGTAGGATAGGCATGCATCATACTGCATTTGTTTGTTTTGTATGGGTGTGCTTAAGTGTTTTTGTTTTCCTATATGATAATTTCTATCTAATTGTTATCTGTTGTACTTACTGTAATTGCTCTCTGATTGTGTTTGTTTTGCATTATTTGTGCTTGTGATTGATTCGATTTTATGATTGAGTTTTGATGGTGATTTGTTTTGAATTGTGTCGTAGGTCGAATTGATTTGATTTTGGGTCAAAGGCCGAGTTGATTTAATTTGGGGTAGAAGCCGAGTTGATTTGATTTGAGCCGGAGGCCGTGATTGCTAGGATTAGCGTAAGTTTTGGTTAAAATAGTTTCTTAGTAAGCGGTGAAATGTATATAATGTTATTTTGCGTGAAATTTTTATAAAAAAAATATGAATTTTAAATTTGGATTTTGAGCTGACGAATCACTGCGATTGAAAATATTTTTATTTAAAATATCTTCTTAGAACAATTCTTAAACCCTCTACTGAGAACCAGCGAGGACGATGTTCTCACTCTCTACAGACTTCTCTTTTTAGGACGGACGAGGAAGCTTGTGGAGTTTTTGCTAGGTTCTTAGATATGCTCTTTCTATTTGTATACATATGATACGGATTTTTCTTGCCTTTATTCTTATATTCTTGTAAGAGGGATAGAAGTCGTGACTGTAATGACATGTATGTATATAAAATTTATAAGTTACTTGAATAAGAGGTTTTGTATATATGTATATGCTTGTTTGTTTTCAAGAAAAAGCATTTCTTTTTTTTAAAGAAAATAGCGATACGGTTTCGAGTCAAAGACTTCTATTTTATCATTAAGTTGTCGTAATACTACTTGCTATCAAAGTGTCGCAGCCAGGAGCATGACATTCTGATGGTAAGGGTGTTACAGTGCTAGCAACCTATATCTAACCCTTTCAATCTCTTTTCTCCCGCTAGTACCAACGTTCCTCAATATCAAACTCTTTAGATCGGACAAAGAACTTACTCGCTGAGTGCGCAATAGAATGAGATTATCACACTCAAATATCACCCTAGTGTCACTGTTTCTCATATTACAATTGATATACACACTTACAACTAAGTATCCACTACTACTAGACATTTTTGTTTATTTTTTGGAAGAAAATCAGAAGAGAAGTAAAGTGCTTGTGAAGAATACAAATGGTTGCACATCTTTTTATAGCTGTTAAAAATTTATCTTATTGTATTTTGTTTCTTTGCAGTGTAAATAAGATATACATATTTTGCATATCGTGTCTTATCACGTTTACAATATAAACGAAATACACGCAACATTATTTCGTTTACACTTTTAACGAGATAAGTAATAAAATGTAATTTCTTAAAAACGCTATAAATTACATATTTTCGTAAATAATATATTTTTTATTTATTTAAAAAAATCCGTTTAAGTATTTTGAAGTGGGTATATATTGATTTTCATGTAGTAATATTAATTCGTTGGTTATTTTTTAGAATTTTATATATTTTGTTTCTAAAAGTGTTTGATATAAGAATAAAAGATAAATTAGTGAAACAGATTAAATAAATATATACACTATTTAAGAAATATTTTTAATATTTTTATTCTTT
>NC_029780.3:99467017-99468607 GCF_000817695.3 Arachis duranensis
AATCCTCACATGATATTAGATAATGATTTCAGAGTGGGTGGAAAATGGGAACAAAAGAAATACCAATGACTCTGACTATGCAACTAAAATCATGGAGAAATTAAAATAAATTGAATGCAGAATTTGAATGTTATGACTATATAAAATAATTTTTTAAATGATTAAAAATAAAAATAGCATAACAAATTCAAAATATATATAACGCTATTAATATTCAAGGAAATAAAACTGTTCTTAATAATTTATTAAGATGATAATAAAATATTGTTCTAAGTTAGTTATTATTATCTCTTATCAGGAAAACACTCATAAAATATTCTATTCGAAAGGCAAATAACTATGCTCATAGGGAAGTAACAAGGTAGCATATAGTAAAAGAAACACTCAAAATTAATAAAATTATACCTTCAAATTCCGTTTCTATAAAAAGAGTTAAGCTTTAAATATTCTATTCGAAAGGCAAATAACTATGCTCATGGGAAAGTAACAAGGTAGCATATAGTAAAAGAAACACACAAAATTAATAAAATTATACCTTCAAATTCTGTTTCTATAAAAGGAGTTAAGCTTTAAATAGTTTTTGAAATTGTACTTGAATTTTAAAATGATCTTTAAAATTAATAGTTATCTAATTTCGTTTTTAAATTTGTACTCCGAAATTCATATTAATCTCTAAAATATTTTCTGTTCATCAAAACATTAAAACAACATCATTTTGTATTTATAAAAAAAACAAATCTCTCCTTTTTCCTTTTCGACCTGAGCTTTTTTAATTTTTTTATCTCTTTTCTATCTTTCTCTGTCACTCTGATTCTAAAATTAATTTTTTTATTAACTCATTTTGTTTTGCTTCATACACAACTAACCATCAATTTTTACAGACATATTAACTAAATATTTTCATTTTTCATCAATATATACCATTTTAACAAACTCAATTTAAATTTATTTTCTATTCAAACCACAAAATCCATTTATCAAGTTCAAAATTTTATACAACTAATGACAGATCAGAACAAACTCCATTACAGTTAAAAAAAGTGAAAAAAAAAATGAACCCCGAAGCGAAGCAAACTGACCTTGCTGCTGATAGCGCGAAATTGTGATCAATACTTTTCACAAATCAAATAATCCCCGGTAATGAATCCAAAAACTTGGTGTTCAATACCATGGCATAAACACAACTTCGCACAACTAACCAGCAAGTGTACTGGGTCGTCCAAGTAATAAACCTTACGCGAGTAAGGGTCGATCCCACAGAGATTGTTGGTATGAAGCAAGCTATGGTCACCTTGTAAATCTTAGTCAGGCAAACTCAAATGATTATGAATGATGAATAAAACATAAAGATAAAGATAGAGATACTTATGCAATTCATTGGTGGGAATTTCAGATAAGCGTATGGAGATGCTGTGTCCCTTCCGTCTCTCTGCTTTCCTACTGTCTTCATCCAATCCTTCCTACTCCTTTCCATGGCAAGCTTAAGCAAGGGTTTCACCGTTGTCAGTGGCTACCTCCCATCCTCTCAGTGAAAACGTTCCAGATGCTCTGTCACAGCACGGCTAATCAGCTGTCGGTTCTCGATCATGT
>NC_029780.3:99468727-99481037 GCF_000817695.3 Arachis duranensis
TGAAAATACATAAGAACAAGGTCTAGGCATGGCCGTGAGGCCAGCCTCCCAATGATCTAAGAACTAAATGTCCAAAGATGATCAAAGGATCTAAAATAATCCAAAAGATTCCAACGATCCAAAGATCTAAAATTAATCCAAAGATGAAAATACAATAGTAAAAGGTCCTACTTATAGAAAACTAGTAGCCTAAGGTTTACAGAGATGAGTAAATGACATAAAAATCCACTTCCGGGCCCACTTGGTGTGTGCTTAGGCTGAGCATTGAAACATTTTCGTGTAGAGACTCTTCTTGGAGTTAAACGCCAGCTTTTGTGCCAGTTTGGGCGTTTAACTCCCATTTTGGTGCCAGTTCCGGCGTTTAACGCTGGGATTTCTGAGGGTGACTTTGTACGCCGGTTTGGGCCATCAAATCTTGGGTAAAGTATGGACTATCATATATTGCTGGAAAGCCCAGGATGTCTACTTTCCAATGCCGTTGAGAGCGCGCCAATTGGGCTTCTGTAGCTCCAGAAAATCAGCTTCGAGTGCAGGGAGGTCAGAATCCAACAGCATCTGCAGTCCTTTTTAGTCTCTGAATCAGATTTTTGCTCAGGTCCCTCAATTTCAGCCAAAAAATACCTGAAATCACAGAAAAACACACAAACTCATAGTAAAGTCCAGAAAAGTGAATTTTAACTAAAAACTAATAAAAATATACTAAAAACTAACTAGATCATACTAAAAACATACTAAAAACAATGCCAAAAAGCGTACAAATTATCCGCTCATCACTGCCAATCTTGAAGGGCCTTAGTAAACTGATCAACGGTAAAGGAAACACCTTCGATGGGAGCAGTGCAGCATCTCTCATAGACTTGCTGGAAAAACTCTTTCAACTTCACTCAGAGAGTGCAATGATGAATTAATTTTGGGATTAGCGAATATAAAAGGGATCAAGGAGGTAGAGGGAGACAAAGAGAAGACAAGAAGGAGAGACTGAAGGGTATTTACAAATTTGATTAATTAATATTATTAATATTATTATTAATATTATTAATATTAATAAACGGTTACTAACCGTTTTATACCATTTGGTTGAAGGGACACAACCTTTTAAGGATTGTGTATGTTCAAAACATTGTGTCTATTGGCTAAAGGGACACAACTCTTTAAGAGTTGTATATGTTCAAAACATTGTATCTATTGGCAATAGAAATGACACAACTATTTGTATACGTAACTAATCATAATTGCTACGTGCAATATGTATAAATAAGTCCTTGTCCACTATTTCAGATATGAAGTACTAAGCGTACAATTTACACTACTATTAAGAGATTTTCTTTGTTCAAGAGAGCTGAGAATTTCTTACTATTGCTAATTAAGAAATTCTTAGGTTTCATTGTATCCTGGGAGAGTATTGTCATCAACCCTATAGCAACTAAGTGTAGGGACAAATATCTCTCTAAAGAAAGCGATCTAATCGTACCTTGAAACCACTACACAAATATAAGATTTTGTCATCTTACCATCTTCATATACCCAACAATTTTAGAGAGATACTTCTTGTATTCATTCATAATAAGGGGTTGGTATAGCCAAGAGAGGTGATTTCAAATGCAGGACTAGTCCATAAAATTTAGACAAGTCCAATTCCTTAGAACCAGCAGGCAAATCCCAATCAAAATGGTAAACAAGGTTAGCCAGCACAGTTTCATCAAGAGCAGTGGCAAACTGCAGCCCAGGGCACCCTCTCCTTCCTGCACCAAAAGTTGAAAATTCCACACCGGAAGAGAAAGAAAAGATTGTTCAATTGAAAAAGAAACGTGATGAAGATACTTTTGCATGTCGAGGTCATATTCTCAATACTTTATCCGACCGACTCTATGATCTCTACATGTCAATTCAATCACCGTTAGAGATTTGGAAATCTTTGGAAGAGAAGTACAATACCGAACGACAAGGAACAGATAAGTTTATTATGATGAAATATTTTGAATTTATTATGAATGATACTATGCCTGTCATGGATCAAATTCATGAATTACAAATCCTTGTAAGTAGACTTCGTGATCTACAAGTGGTGATCCCTGAATCATTACAAGTTAGAGCAATTATTTCAAAATTGCCTTCATCTTGGAATGGTTATAGGAAGAAACTTTTACATCTTGGTGAGGACTTCACTATTGAGAAATTACTAAGACATATACGTATAGAGGAGGAAACTCGAAAACGTGATGCTGTGTATCTTTCTCAAAGTTCTAAAGTGAATCATATTGGTGAAAACAACACCAATAAGAAGAAAAGAAAGTTCTCTAAAGATTCAAAGCAAGATAAGAAGAGACAAAGAGAGTGTTATCATTGTCACAAGAAAGGACACTATATCAAAGAATGTAGACTTCTGAAAAGGGAAGCACCAAAGACCAACTTAGTGGAAGAGAAGGATCTAATTGCTATGGTTGTAGAAAAAGTACAAAACATGCATATTGGCATGGTTACAAAATTGAGATGCTTCTTCCATCAAACTTGGAAGTAGGTGTAGTATAGTCACCAGGCATCCTCCTTGCATTATTGTTGTTAGGTTCGGCTGCCATGTCTTTTTCTTGTTCGAAAATTTCAGTAAGGTTGTCTCTGGATTGTTCTAATTTAGTTTCTCTTAGTTTCCTCTTTAGAGTCCTTTCAGGTTCAGGGTCAGCTTCAACAAGAATGCATTTTTCCTTGTTCCTGCTCATATGAGAGAGAAGAGAACAGAAAAGGAAGAAGAATCCTCTATGTTATAGTATATAGATTCCTTTATGTTAGTAGAAGAATAAAGGGAAGAAGAGTGAAGAAGAATGAATAATCCAAACATAAGGGTGAGGATAGGGGCAGTGAATTGAGATGAAGAGAAGTGAAGAGAGGTGTGAATAAATAAATAAATAAGATGAGGGAGAGAAGTTTTCGAAAATTAATTTTTGAAAAGGAGTTAAGTGATTTTTGAAAATTAAGATAAGAAATAAAATTAAACTTAAAATTTAAAACAATTAATTAATTAAAAAGAATTTTTGAAAAAGAGGGAGGTATTTTCGAAACTTAGAGAGGGAAAAGTAGTTAGGTGGTTTTGAAAAAGATAAGAAACAAACAAAAAGTCAATTAGTTAGTTGAAAAAGATTTGAAAATCAATTTTGAAAAGATAAAAAAGTTAGAAAAGATATTTTGAAATCAAATTTTGAAAAAGATATTATTTGAAAAAGATATTATGATTGAAAAGATATGATTTAAAAGATATGATTTTAAAAAGATATGATTTTGAAAAGATAGGATTGAAAAGATATTTTTGAAAATATATGATTTTTAAAATTAAAATTGATTACTTGACTAACAAGAAACTAAAATATATGATTCTAGAATTTAAAGATTGAACGTTTCTTAACAAGAAAGTAACAAACTTCAAATTTTTGAATCAATCACATTAATTGTTAGTAAAGTTTCGAAAATCATGAAATAAAGTTAAGAAAAATATTTTGAAAATCATTTTTAAGGATTTTTCGAAAATAAATAAAAAATGAAAAAGATTTGATTTTTGAAAAAGTTTTGAAAAGATAATTTTTTTTTAAAATTGAAAATTTGACTAGACTTATAAGAAATAGCTAAGTTTTTTTTTAAATTTTTGACTAAGTCAACTCAAATTTTCGAAATATATGAGAAGAATAAGGAAAAGATATTTTTTGATTTTTTGAATTTTTAATGAGGAGAGAGAAAAACACAAAAATGACCCAAAACATGAAAATTTTGGATCAAAATCAATGATGCATGCAAGAACACTATGAATGTCAAGATGAACACTAAGAACACTTTGAATGTCAAGATGAACATCAAGACTTATTTTTGAAAATATTTTAATGCAAAGAAAACATGCAAGACGCCAAACTTGGAAATCTTTCATGTTTAGACACTATGAATGCAAGAATGCACATGAAAAACAAGATGCAACACAAAACAAGAAAACATCAAAATCAAACAAGAGGACTTACCAAGAACAGCTTGAAGATCATGAAGAACACATGCATGAATTTTCGAAAATTGCAAAAATTTTTAAAACATGCAATTGACACCAAACTTAAAAATTAACTCAAGACTCAAACAAGAAACATAAAATATTTTTGGATTTTATGATTTTATAACTTTTTTGGATTTTTGTATATATTTTTTGAAAACATATAGGAAAAAGGAAGTAATGAATTCATAGTCCCAATCAAAATCCTAGGAATCATACCAGGTTAGTCTAAAGCTTGCTGCCAGCCAAGCTTCAACATATCATTTTGAAATTCTAGAATTCATTCTTAAGAACTCTGAAGAATTTTTCGAAAACAGAGGGAGATAAATTTTTTGAAAGATTTTTGAAAAATTTTTGAAAATAAATTAAAATAATAATAAAAAATTTGCCTAATCTGAGGAACAAGATGAGCTGTCAGTTGTCCATACTCAGAACAATCCCCGGCAACGGCGCCAAAAACTTGGTGGACGAAATTATGATCCATGCTTAAATTGTTGTTCGAAATTGATTCCCCAGTAATGGCCCCAAAAAAGTTGGTGCTAAATATCATGGTGTCTAAAATTAATTCCACAACTTCGCTCAACTAACCAGCAAGTGTACTGGGTCACCCAAATAATAAACCTTACGTGAGTAAGGATCGATCCCACAGAGATTGTTGGTATGAAGCAAGCTATGGCCATCTTGTAGATCTCAATTAGGCGGATAATAAATGGTTATGGAGTTTTCGAATAATAATAATAAATAAATAGAAAATAAAGATAGAAATACTTATGTAAATTAATGGTAGGAATTTTAGATAAGCGTAAGGAGATGCTTGTTCCTTCTGAATCTCTGCTTTCCTACTGCTTTCATCCAATCCTTCTTACTCCTTTCCATGGCAAGCTGTATGTAGGGGATCACCGTTGTCAATGGCTACCGTCCATCCTCTAAGTGAAAACGTTTCAAATGCTCTGTCATAGCACGGCTAATCATCTGTCGGTTCTCGATCATGTCGGAATAGAATCCCTTGATTCTTTTGCGTTTGTCATCATGCCCAACAATCACGAGTTTGAAGCTCGTCATAGTCATTCAATCCTTGAATCCTACTCGGAATACCATAGACAAGGTTTACACTTTCCGGGTTCTCATGAATGCCGCCATCAATTCTAGCTTATACCACGAAGATTCTGATTAAGAGATCTAAGAGATATGCGCCCGGTCTAAGGTAGAACGGAAGTGGTTGTCAGTCACGCGTTCATATGTGAGAATAATAATGAGTGTTATGGATCATCATATTCATCATGTTGAAGTGCAACGAATATCTTAGAATAAGAATAAGTTGAATTGAATAGAAAATAGTAATAATTGCATTGAAACTCGAGGTACAGCAGAGCTCCACACCCTTAATCTATGGTGTGCAGAAACTCCACCGTTGAAAATACATAAGTGATGGTCCAGGCATGGCCGAATGGCCAGCCTCCCTCAATAGCATATGAATTTGAAAATAGGGAAAAGGACTTATAAAACAATAGTAAAAAGTTCTATTTATACTAAACTTGTTACTAAGGTTTACAGAAATAATTCTAAGTGCAGAAATCCACTTCTGGGGCCCACTTTGGTGTGTGCTTGGGCTGAGCTTGAGCTTTCCACGTGCAGAGGCTTCTTTTGGAGTTGAACGCCAAGTTGTAACGTGTTTTTGGCGTTCAACTCTGGTTCGTAACGTGTTTCTGGCGTTTGACTCCAGAATGCAGCGTAGAACTAGCGTTGAGCGCCAGTTTGCGTCATCAAATCTCAAATAAAGTATGAATTATTATATATTGCTGGAAAGCTCTAGATGTCTACTTTCCAACGCCATTGAGAGCGCGCCTTTTGGAGTTTTGTAGCTCCAGAAAATTCATTTCGAGTGCAGGGAGGTCAGAATCTAACAGCATCAGCAGTCTTTTTTCAGCCTGAATCAGATTTTTGCTCAGGTCACTCAATTTCAGCCAGAATTTACCTAAAATCACAGAAAAACACACAAACTCATAGTAAAGGCCAGAAATTTGAATTTTGCTTAAAAACTAATGAAAATATATTAAAAACTAAGTAAAACATACTAAAAAGTATCTAAAAACAATGCCAAAAAGCGTATAAATTATCCGCTCATCAGCGATCTCGGCGACGCCCCAATGGGTAGGCGAGCTCGGTGATGCTCGGCGACGACGACAGAGGAGGTGGGCTCGGCGAGAAGTAGGACACGGTGGTGGTTGCGGTGGTCAACGTCGTCGCTGCTGTGGATGGCTGGCTGCGGGATGCGGTGGCGATGGCGATGGCGGTGGGCTTCACTGATGGTTGTGGGTGGCGATGGTGATTGGTGGCGATGGTGATTTCTGGAGCTTGGGTGAATGGTGGTGATTTCTGGAATCTAGAGAGGGGAAGGGAAACTGATTAGGGCTTCGACGCTGCGTTCCTTTTTTACGCGTTTTCTCTTTTTTTTTTTAAATTTTTTTAGCCAAAACGACGTCGTTTAGCATTTTAGCTTTCAAACCAAAAACCGCTAAAAAACCAAACAGTTCTCCCGGTTCACCGGTTAACCGCCGGTTCGATCGTTTTTTTACCGATTTTTTGCTAGACGGTTTTTGACGTTACCCGAACCGGCTAGGTGACCGGTTCCCGGTTATTCTGATTGAACCGGTCGGTCCGCTTCAGTTTTCAAAATTATGGTTTTTCTGCTTAAGGCTAGTAATGTGGTAAAATATTAAACAAACGGGGATTAAAAAGCTCAAAGTGGCTAACAAAGGTAATTTAAAGGGTAGGCTTTATTTGGGATAAGTGAGCTAAACAAATAATGGCCTCAATCATATGCAAGCATGTAAATATACTAAATAGTGGACATATAGAATGGAACAAAGTAAAGATTGCAATCATAGAGAAGATAACACACAAGAATAAATATTTATGGTTAAATAATATAACCATGTAAATAAGCTCAAAATCTCACAGGTTGTGTGTTCTTTGGCTCAAAAATCATGTTCCAAATACAAATTCCAAACAAGTTTAACACAAAAGTTTTGATTTAAATTAGTGAAATTTTATAAAATGGAGTCTTGAAAAGAAATTTATTATTTTTCAACCAAGTAGTATTTAAATGCAAACATCAACTACACATGTAATCTATTATGCAATGCAACAATGAACTAATAAAGAAAATAAGACATTGGTGTTGAGAAGAGAATAACTAACCCGTGGAGATCGGTATCGACCTTTCCACACTTAAAGATTACACCGTCCTCGGTGCATGCTAAGATGTACAAGTGGACGGGCTGCTTCAACTGATGCTTTTCTCCAAGGATTGTACAGATGGACCTGTTTGTCTCCCCAATTAGAAGCTTTCCCTTTCCCTTCTTTGGTGGCCATCCTAAAAGAAGAGGAAAAGGAAGAAAAGTTACCCAGAAATAAAGATAAGAGCATAAATAAAATATGGGTGTTAATGCCAAATAATAAAGGTCTCAATTACATGGTAGCTACAACATGCAAGTGAGAAAATAGTGGAAGCAAATGGCATATCAATAGTGCAAAAGTTACAACATTGGGGGAGAGAGTGTGGGTAATGCAAGATAGTGTAAGTGCATATCAATGCAAAAGGAATATCAGTATTATAAAAATTAGCATTGACTTATGAATAATAATACCCAATCAGAATAAAACAAGTCATGAAGCACCAGAATAATTCAAGAAAAGATGCAGTAGTTGAAGAAGAGAATTTTAACACCAATGAAAATATGCATGAATGCAATGAACGAAAGTATGCAAATAAAGTATGAGAGTGAAGAAGGATGAGAAGTTAAAGAGATAAAGAAAAAGAAAGGGAGAAAGAAGGAAGAAAGAAATAAGAAGGGGAAAGAAAAGATTTACATATGGAGAAGAAAAGATCAGATGTCTTGGCTAATCTGGATAAACTGTGCAGCGCAGGCGACGCGAGCGCGTGGGGCACGCGATCGCGCGGATAGCGCTTCTATGAAATGACGTGGACGCGTGGGGCACGCGGTCGCATGAGTGAAATTGTGCTACTGGCACAAGAGCAGCCTCGCAGTCGCGCAACTCTCTATTTGAAACTCATTTTGCCAAATTTTTAGGGTGCGGTCGTGTGGGTGACGCGATCGCATGGTTGGCTTTATTCTGAAAAATGACGCGGACGCGTGGAGCACGCGTTAGCATGGTAGGGATTGTGCTGCTAGCACGAGTCCAACCCTACTCCATCATAACTCTCTGCCATTCACCCTTTTATGTCGATTTTATAGGGCCACGCGTTTGAGTGGGTGACACAGACGCATGGGGAGGTTGTTTTGCTAATGACGCAAATGCGTCATTCACACGGTCGCGTGGATCAATTTGTGCCAAAGGAACGCCTCCAGCCATGCTGTCGCGTGACTCTCTGTAATTTTTTTTTGCAGTATGCAGAATGCAATGCTAATATGAATGTTATGTATGATTCCAGGTCCAATCAAAACTCAAAAACAAACAAAACAGACTAGAATTAAAACTGAAAAAGGGATGATCATACCATGGTGGGTTGTCTCCCACCTAGCTCTTTTAGATAAAGTCCTTAAGTTGGACATTTGGTGAGCTCCTTGTCATGGTGGCTTGTGCTTGAACTCGTCTTGAAACTTCCACCAATGCTTGGTCTTCCAATAAGGTCTATCCATACCAAGTAAATTCCTCAAGCTTTGATGGAGTTCTTCACAAGCTTTGAGCTCCCAAAATTGATCCTCATATATTCCCGGATCCCAAATCTTGTTTCTACACCTGTCGTCAAGTTGATCATCATTGTTCCAGCCGGGTGGCAAGCAATTTAAATTCTCACTGAAGCGGCCAAACAATATCCTATACACATTCAACTGAGCTCTGCACCAACACTTATACTCCAGTGCGGAATGCGGAACCTTAATGAACCTTGCCTGACAACTCTTACCACTAACCATCTTTCTCTTATTATTAATGCCACAAATAGCTCTAAGCTGACCATCTGTCTCAAGTAGCCCATATTCAAGTGAGAAAGTAAAGGTTAAGGATAGGTATTTTACCCACTTGAATGTTGTGTTGGACAGTAATGGCCTTGGGAGAGGTGTTTCTAATGAACTTGCAAGCTCCACTCTCGTGCTCTTCTCTGACAACTTCCACCTTTTTGCAAGCTTCTTCAATATCAACCTCTTTCTCTTGGTAGCTTTCTTCCATTTCAATCTCTTCTTCATTACTTACCAAGGGCATGGGAGTTTGTGCCTCTTCTTCTTGAATCTCCATCTCTTGATCAACCTCTTCCAAGTTTTCAACTATGATATGTCTTGGAGGTTGTACACCCTCTTCAACATCAAATTCAAACGTCTTGGAAGGAAGTTCTATGATTTGAATTTCCCATGGAAGTTCAGCATCTCCAAAGTCTTTGACCACTTCTTCTTCTTCTTCAATAATTTTGCCTTCCTCTACTTGTTCCAGTACAAAGTCACGCTCCTTATTGTCCACTGGAGTTTCTAGTGTCTCCTTCATGCTACGTTCTTCATTAGATTCTCCACATGAAGCCATGGGTGTTTCCTGAGTGTCCGAACGTCTGGAAGATAATTGATTTATTGCTTGCTCCAGTTGATGAAGGGTTGCATGAAAATTTTCCACCGTTTCCTTGAAACGATCCTTTGATTCTTGTTTCGCTTATGTATCATAAGTAGGACCATAAGCATCTTGGATTGATGGATATGGATATGGTGCATATGGAGGTGGTGGTCCTTGGGAGTCATTGGGTTGGAATTAGGGTGGTTCTATATATGGTTCATATGGCTCATAAGGTGGTTGGTGTGGTGGATATGGGTTAGGGTCATATGAAGGTGAATGGTGGAAAGGGGCTTGTGAGTATGGTGGTCCAGAGTTATGTTGAGGGGGGGTTCATAGGCATATGGTGGTGGTTGTTGATAATCAAAAGAGCGCTCACCATAGCCATTGCCTTGATATGTATCACAGAACAGTTGTTGATAGTCCATTGGAGGTGGTTGTTGCCATGAGGGTTGATCAAATTCTTGTGACTCCTCCCATCTTTGATTCTTCCATCCTTGATGCATGTTCTCATTGTAATTTCCTCTTTTTGCAACGTAGTTGTAACCAGACTCATAGCCAAAGGGGTGAGAGTTTATAGTAGTAGGAGAAAATAAAAACAAAAACTAATAAAAAGAAAATATTTTGAAAAAAAAAATATGATTGTTGAAAAAAGATAAGATAAGATTTTGAAAAAGATATGATTTTTGAAAAAAGATTAGATAAGATTTTGAAAAAGATATGATTTTTGAAAAAAGATTAGATAAGATTTTGAAAAAGATATGATTTTTGAAATTTAAAACTAAGATAAGATAAGATAAAAAATTTTAAAAATATTTACAATAACCAATAATAAGGCACACATTTGCAATTCCCCGGCAACGGCGCCATTTTGACGGATCGGATTCTCTATCGGTAAAGAAATTCACAAATATAATCGTGTTGTAAGTATAACTTCTAAACCAACAGAAAATCCTTTCGTACAAACGTTTGGTTGTCACAAGTAACAAACCCAATAAAATTTATAAACCAAAGTATTCAAACCTCGGGTCGTCTTCTCAAGGAATTGCAGGGAAGTATGATTTATTATTGGTTATGGAAAACAATATTTTTGTGTTTTTTTGAAAGGTTGAATGAGAAAAGTAGATTGCAGGAATTAATAAATTAATAACTAGAAAATCTCTTCGTAAGGTATGAGAGTTAGAAGTCCTATCCTAGTTATCCTTATCAGATATGATGATAATTGGACTTTGCTTCCACTTGGTCAACCTCTAACTATGAAGGTATGCTAAGTGGATAAATCAATTTGATTCCTCAAGTCCTAGTCAATTCCTAAGAAAAGACTAGAGTTAGGAGAATTCAAATCAATCAGCAAAGAATTCCAATTTTCAATCATCAGCTGAGTTTGATAACTCAAGAGTCTCTAATTACTCAACCAAAACTAAGAGTGTAAAAAGCTAAATTAAAATCATAAATATGAAATACCTCAAATTGTATTAAATATAAAATCAATCTAAACATAAAGAGTTCATAAACCAAGTTGAGAAAAGGAACATTGAACCTGTGATGAAGAAAAAATCCTAAATCCTTTAAGAGGAATACTAATCCTAAATCCTAAGAGATAGGAGAGAACCTCTCTCTAAAAACTACATCTAAATTATGAAAAGTGAATTATGAGTCTGATATGAATTATTCTCTCATGAATGGATGCATTCCCCCACTTTATAGCCTATAATCTGTGTTTTCTGGGCTTGAAACTGGGCCGGAAATAGCCCAAAAATCGCTGAGGGCGAAATCTGCCACGCTGATTTTCGTCACTACGATATGTCCACGTGGAGCACGCATTCGCATCACCTAGCTGTATGGCCACTATGAAAAATTATATATCAAATCGAAGCCCAGGAAGTTAGCTTTCCAAAGCACCTGGAACCGCATCATTTGGATCTCTATAGCTCAAGTTATGACCATTTGAGCACTTTTGCATGCTTCCTTTCCATCCTCTAAGCCATTCCTATCCTGTAATCTCTGAAATCACTTAACACACATATCAAGGCATTGAATGGTTATAAGAGAGGATTAAACATAGCAAAATTAAGACCAAAGAAGCATGTTTTCAATCAGAGCACAGAATCAGGAAGGAAAATGTAAAACATGCAAATCATATGAATAAGTATATGAAAGATTGATAAAATCCACTCAATTAAGCACAAGAAAACCATAAAATAGTGATTTATCACTCCCTGTTTGCCAGTTCAGCCTGGCCATTAGTCTGAGGGTGATATGGTGTGGCTACTTTATGAATTACTCCATATTTGTAAAGCAACTTTTCCATCTGTCTGTTGTAAAACCCGGTTAATTAACGGCTAATTAACCCATAAATGAGAATTTATTCTAGAAAGCCTAAAATGTGATTTTTATGGCTAAATGTGATAGAGGAGATTGAGACGAGAATTTCGGTACCAATTTTATAGAAATCGGACCAAGATTGGACCGAACGGGCCAAACCGGGCCAATTGGACCCAAAGTGGGCCCTTGGCCCAACATAACTTAACCAAAACCCTAGTTTTCAGCACTCTCTCTCCTCATTTGTTGCACACACAAGCTGAAATTAGAGAGAAAGGGAGGAAGAACACTCTCTCAAGTTCTCTCCCTTGGTTGATCTTCAAATCACCATAACTTTTGATCTAGAGCTCCGATTGCCGCTCCGTTTGTGGCCACGCGTTCACCGCGGAGAGCTCTACAAAACCCATACAA
>NC_029780.3:99482034-99483025 GCF_000817695.3 Arachis duranensis
CCGTTCGAAGAACGGGTGAAAAATGATTTAAAATGAGAAAGTTATGTCCGTCAGAAGATTGGGGGTTGAATCTGTGAATTCTGCAGCTTTTAACTTAGAAAATTTTTAGCAGAATGACCCCTTGCGCGTGGGCGCACTTGGCGCGTGCGCGCCGTTCTTCCCGAAAATGCCATCCACGCGTGCGCGTGATGTGCGCGGGCGCGCCGATGGTGCTGCACCCAATGCCCAATCATTTTCCAGAGAGTTATGCCAGAACTGTGCCAGTGTTGTGCCCGGGGCACGAGAACACCCACGCGTACGCGTGGTTAACGCGTACGCGTCGATTGGCAAATGTTTAATCCACGCGTTAACGTGCATGACGCTTGCACGTCGATGAAGTTTTGAGGCCATTCACGCGTGCGCGTGGAGTGCGCGTACGCGTGGACCTGTTTTCATCCCAAAGTTGATTTTTGAGTTTTAAGAACCAAATTTCATACTTCTAAGCCTCCGATCTCACCACTTATATCTTAAATCATTATGACATGCCTAGCTATTAAAAAGGGGCTAGAGAATGAGGTAACGTGCGAATGAAGCAAGGGAAAAATGAATGATCAATGAGGATCATTGATGATTATGTGAGATGTGGAGGATGGTGGTGGAAGTGCTTGTATGCCATTGGCCGAAGAGCCGTAATTGTTTATATATTGGCTGGTTCTGGATTGAACCGTGAGCCGGAATAGCTGTGTATGCTATGAATATTGGCTGGTTATGGATTTAACCGTGAGCCAGAATGGCTGATATGGATGTTGATCCATGGATGAGAATTCATGCATGTTTATGCTGAATTATTGATAATTGTGATTTGCACTTCCACTATCGGAGATACGAGTTTCCCTGGGTAGTAGCAGTGGCTAGCCACCACGTGCTCCAGGTTGAGACTCGAAGCTCTTTTGACCCTATGTCATAAGTGTGGCCGGGCACTGTGAAAGACCCGGATGAGCTCGCCCCCGTA
>NC_029780.3:99483453-99486198 GCF_000817695.3 Arachis duranensis
CTATGTTTTGGTTTATATGTTTTGCTTAGATACCTTTATCTCCATTAAATAATACAAACTGTGATGACTCCTCTTATGGGAGATTTTGGAGAATAGGTTTTATGTATTTGTGTCCCTTTGGGTTTCCTTGGGGTTTTCCTTATTTTTATCATATGTATATATTGCTATGCTCGGACCGGTTATCTTCGCAGCCGGATCTTGAGTCTTGATATTCCTGTTTTTGACACTCCTTTGTATATATATAGTTCTCGCGTTGGTTTTCCTTGTTCGCTACGTTATCGATCGGAGTGTTGCGCTTTCGAGTTGCGGTTTTTGTTTACCCCTTTTTCTACAAAGGCTCCTAGTTATAATCAATCATTCATACTACTATATGTACTAAACTTTTATTTTTGAGGTCGTAATACCTTGCCATCTTTGAATTATGACTTAAGTATAAGGCTCTGTATGGTAGGGTGTTACATCTGTTGCAAAAATAGTTGCCAACATCAATAATAAGGCCTTTAGGTACCCCATATCTAGTGAAGATGTGTCTCTTAAGAAATTGAAGGACAATTGGTGCATCACATGTGGTTGTGGCTATAACTTCCACCCATTTGGAGACATATTCCACTGCTACCAGAATGTATTTGAAAGAATAGGATGGGGGAAAGGGGCCCATGAAATCCATACCCCAGAGATCAAACAGCTCTATTTCCAAAATGAAGTTTTGAGGCATTTCATTCCTTTTTGTCAACCTTTCAGCCCTTTGACATTCATGGCATTGATGCACAAACTCTATGGCATCTTTGAATATAGTTGGCCAATATAATCTACTTTGAAGTACTTTGGCTGCTATTCTTTCTGACCCAAAATGTCCACCATAAGTTGAACCATGACAGTGCCACAGTATGTCTCTCATCTCACCTTCAGGGATACACCTCCTAATCATCCCATCTGGACATCTCTTGAACAAGAAAGGTTCTTTCCACAAGAACTTCTTGGCCTTATTATGCAGCTTCTTCACTTGTTGCTTGGTGAACTCTTGAGGAATCTTTCTTCCCACCTTGTAATTTGCAATGTCAGCAAACCAAGGTGCTTGCTGAACTTAGAAAAGATGTTCATCTAGGAATTTTTCATTTACTGGTTGTGGTATATCCAGATTGGCCTCTTGTGGAAATCTTGACAAATGATCTGCCACTTGATTCTTGCTCTCCTTTCTATCTCTCACTTCAATGTCAAACTCTTGTAGTAGCAGCACCCACCTGATGAGTCTTGGCTTTGCATCCTATTTAGACATAAGATACTTGAGAGCAACATGATCAGTATATACTATAACTTTTGAACCAATCAAATATTGTCTAAACTTGTCAAATGCATATACAATAGCCAGGAGCTCTTTCTCTGTGGTGGTATAATTCTTTTATGCCTCATTTAACACCTTACTGGCATAGTATATGACATAATGCAGCTTGTCTTTCTTTTGCCCCTATACAGCACAAATTGCAACATCACTTGCATCACACATTAGTTCAAAAGGAAGTCCCCATTATGGAGGTGTGATGATTGGTGCTGTAGTGAGTTTTCTTTTTAAAGTTTCAAAGGCATGCTTACAATTGTCATAAAAGATGAAAGGATTGTCAACCACTAGCAAATTGCTCAGTGGTTTTGCTATTTTTGAAAAATCCTTGATGAATCTTCTATAGAATCTAGCATGCCCAAGAAAACTTCTCACTGCTTTTACATTGACAAGTACAGGGAGTTTTTCAATGATTTCTATTTTTGCCCTGTCAACTTCTATACCCTTGCTTGAAACCTTATGCCCAAGAACAATACCCTCTGGCACCATGAAATGGCATTTTTCCAATTCAAAACTAAATTTGTTTCTTGGCATCTTTTCAATACAAGAGTTAGATATTGCAAACAAGTTTCAAAAGAGTTGCCAAAAATAGAGAAATCATCCATAAAGACCAATAAGAATTTTTCAACCATATCAGAGAATATGGAGAGCATACACCTTTGGAAAGTTGCTGGAGCATTGCATAGCCCAAATGGCATTCTCCTGTAAGCAAATACTCCAAATGGACAGGTGAATGATGTTTTCTCTTGATCCTTGGGGTCTACCACTATCTGATTATACCTAGAATACCCATCCAGGAAGCAGTAATAAGCATGGCCAGCTAATCTTTCTAGCATCTGGTCAATGAAAGGTAGAGAAAAGTGATCTTTCCTTGCAGCTGGTGCACGAAATTGCAATCACACTTTTTGCAATCCGCACAACTAACCAGCAAATGCACTGGGTCGTCCAAGTAATACTTTACGTGAGTAAGGGTCGAATCCCACGGAGATTGTTGGATTGAAGCAAGCTATGTTTATTTTATTAATCTTAGTCAGGATATCAATAGGATTCTTTAGCCTCGTATAAAGTAAAAAGGGCATAAAATAAATAGTTGTTACTTTAATAATGGAGAATA
Organism: Arachis duranensis; assembly: GCF_000817695.3. Taxonomy (NCBI): domain Eukaryota; kingdom Viridiplantae; phylum Streptophyta; class Magnoliopsida; order Fabales; family Fabaceae; genus Arachis; species Arachis duranensis. Next base: position 99,485,904 of record NC_029780.3, read on the forward strand.
TGTTAGAGTTTTGGAGATGCTTTGTCCTCTGAATTTCAACTTTTCCTTGAAATCCTTTTCCCACACGCAAGGTTCCTTCCATGGCAAGCTCTATGTAGGGTGTCACCGTTGTCAATGGCTACTTCCCATTCTCTCAGTGAAAATGGTCCAAATGCTCTGTCACAGCACGGCTAATCATCTGTCGGTCCTCAATCAGGTTGGAATAGAATCCAATTATTCTTTTGCGTCTGTCACTAACGCCCAACCTTCAGGAGTTTGAAGCTCGTCACAGTCATTCAATCCCAGAATCCTACTC
>NC_029780.3:99487800-99493329 GCF_000817695.3 Arachis duranensis
TTCTTTCAAGAGCCAACAATTTTAACATTCATAAACAACAAGATCAAAAATATGCACTGTTCAAGCATTCATTCAGAAGACAAAAAGTATTGCCACCACATATAAATAATTAGAATTTTTCTTATTAAGAACTCAAAAAATTATTGCCTCTTTATTCTAAAAATCTACTATTTTATTCATGTTTGATGATGATGAGAAAAATAAATTATAACTTAATTGAAAATAAAATCAAAATAGATATGCTAATTACTACTACTCCTATATAACTTCTAAGTTAAAATCCTATAATAATACTATCACAAAGTTAAAGCTAGAATTAGAACTTAACAACCTGTATTTTGGAAAGTGGATGTTCCTCTAGTCTGTGGGATGCTTGGTCCTTCAAGAATTAATTTCTGACGCTTCAGTTCCTTTAGTTCACATCCTTGCTCTTCCTGTTTCCTTAGGTGCCATGATCTTAATGAGTTTTAGCTCAGTGATCATGGCAAATCACACAAAACTTAGAGGTTTGCTTGTCCTCAAGCAAAAGAAAGGATAGGAGAGGAATAGAGGGAGAGGCAATTTCGAAATCCAAAAGATATGATGAGTTGAAAAAGATTTGGATTGGAAAAAGATTTGTGTTTATGAATTAAGATACATTTGATATTTTTTTTAAAAAAAGGGATTTTAGAAATTAGGGTTTTTAGAAATCTAATTTGATTTGAAGGATGACATTTTGAAACATGTTTATGCAAGAAATCATGAATTGAAACATAAAAAATTAGAAAATTTGTAAAGAAAAATGAATTTTACCTCCTCCCCACCATCCTGGCGTTAAACGCCCAACTGCTGCATGTTTTGGGCATTTAACGCCCAATTGTTGCTTCTCCTGGGCGTTCAACGCCCAACTGTTGCTTTTTTCTGGCGTTGAACGCCAGGAAGTCCTTTGTCACTGGGCGTTTTTCTAAACGCCCAGGATGCTGTTAATCTGGCGTTAAACACCCAGAAGGTGCTTCTTTCTGGCGTTCAACGCCCAGAAGATGCTCCTTTCTGGCGTTTAACGCCCAGATGGCTACCCTTACTGGCGTTGAACGCCCAGTGGGTGCTTCTTTTGGGCGTTCAACGCCCAAAAATGCTTCTTACTGGCTTTTTCACGCCAGTGAGCTTCCAATTTCCCTTATAACTCTGTGAATTCAACCAATTGCTATTTTACCTTGAAGATACCTTGACATATACCTGTAAAAATCAATTAATTAATCAAAACGAATAAAATTAAATTTTGTGAATGGCTGGGTTGCCTCCCAGCAAGCGCTTCTTTAATGTCGTTAGCTGGACTATTACTGAGCTTTTAATCAAGTCTCAGTTTTGAGCATTCTTGCTCAAAATTGCTTTTAAGATAATGTTTAACTCTCTGTCCATTAACAATGAACTTTTTGTTAGATTCATTATCCTGGAGCTCTACGTATCCATAGGGTGATACACTTGTAATCACAGATGGACCTTTCCACCGGGATTTTAATTTCCCGGGGAATAATTTGAGCCTAGAATTAAATAGCAGAACTTTCTGCCCCGGCTCAAAGACTCTGGATGACAATTTCTTATCATGCCATTTTTTCGCTTTCTCTTTGTAAATTTTTACATTCTCGAAAGCATTGAGTCTAAATTCCTCTAGCTCATTTAACTGGAGCAATCGTTTTTCTCCAGCTAACTTGGCATCAAGGTTCATGAATCTGGTTGCCCAGTAGGCCTTGTGTTCCAGTTCCACTGGCAAGTGACATGCCTTTTCATACACAAGCTGGTATGGAGAGGTCCCTATAGGGGTCTTGAATGCTGTTCTGTATGCCCACAGAGCATCATCCAAGCTTCTTGCCCAATCCCTTCTACGGTTAATTACAGTCCGTTCCATGATTCTTTTGAGTTCTCTATTTGAGACTTCAGCTTGCCCATTAGTCTGTGGGTGATATGGAGTAGCTACCCTGTGGCTAACTCCATAACGAACCAAAGCAGAGTAAAGCTATTTATTGCAGAAATGAGTGCCCCCATCACTGATTAATACTCTAGGGATACCAAATCTGCTGAAGATGTGTTTCTGGAGGAATTTTAACACTGTTTTAGTGTCATTAGTGGGTGTTGCAATAGTCTCCACCCATTTGGATACATAATCCACTGCCATCAAACAACTCAATCTCATGAAGTCAATACCCCATATATCAAACAACTCAATCTCCAAGATTCCTTGTTGAGGCATGGCATAACTGTAAGGCAGATTGCCAGATCTTTGGCAACTTTCACAATTAAGTACAAACACTCGGGAATCTTTATAGAGAGTAGGCCAGTAGAAGCCACATTGGAGGACTCTTGTGGCTGTTCGCTCACTTCCAAAATGTCCTCCATACTGTAATCCATGGCAGTGCCATAGGATCTTCTGCGCTTCTTCCTTAGGCACACATCTACGAATTACTCTGTCTGCACATCTCTTGAAGACATATGGTTCATCCCAAAGATAGTACTTTGCATCTGTGATCAATTTCTTTGATTGCTGCCTACTGTACTCTTTGGGTATGAATCTCACTGCCTTGTAGTTTGCAATGTCTGCAAACCATGGTACTTTCTGCATGGCAAAGAGTTGCTCATCCGGAAAGGTTTCAGAGATCTCAGTGAGAGGGAGGGACGCCCCTTCTACTGGTTCTATTTGGGACAGGTGATCTGCCACTTGGTTTTCTGTCCCTTTTCTGTCTCTTATTTCTATATCAAACTCTTACAGAAGCAACACCCATCTGATGAATCTGGGTTTTGAATCCTGCTTTGTGAGTAGATATTTAAGAGTAGCATGATCAGTGTACACAATCACTTTTGATCCTACTAAATAGGATCTAAACTTGTCAATCGCGTAAACCACTGCAAGCAACTCCTTTTTTGTGGTTGTGTAATTCTTCTTGCGTCATTTAGAACACGACTGGCATAGTAAATGACGTGCAGAAGCTTGTCATGCCTCTGTCCCAACACTGCACCAATGGCATGGTCACTGGCATCACACATTAGTTCAAACGGCAGTGTCCAGTCTGGTACAGAGATGATTGGTGCTGTGACCAATTTAGCTTTCAGAGTCTCAAATGCCTGCAGACACTCCTTATCAAAGACAAATGGCATGTCAGCAGCTAGCAGGTTGCTCAAAGGTTTGGCGATTTTTGAAAAATCCTTTATAAACCTCCTATAGAATCCTGCATGCCGCAAAAAGCTTCTGATTGCCTTAACATTGGCAGGTGGTGGCAATTTTTCAATTACCTCTACCTTAGCTTAATCCACCTCTATTCCCTTGTTCGAAATTTTGTGCCCAAGGACAATTCCTTCAGTCACCATAAAGTGACATTTCTCCCAGTTTAAAACTATGTTGGTCTCTTGGCATCTCTTTAGAACAAGTGCTAGATGGTCAAGACAGGAGCTGAATGAGTCTCCAAATACTGAAAAGTCATCCATGAATACTTCCAGGAATTTTTCCACCATATCAGAGAAAATTGAGAGCATGCACCTCTGAAAGGTTGCAGGTGCATTGCACAGGCCAAATGGCATCCTTCTGTATGCAAATACTCCAGATGGACATGTGAATGCTATTTTTTCTTGATCTTTTAGATCTACTGTAATTTGATTATAACCTAAATATCCATCCAGGAAGCAGTAGTATTCATGACCTGCTAGTCTTTCTAGCATCTGGTCTATGAATGGTAAAGGAAAATGATCCTTTCTGGTTGCTGTATTGAGCCTTCTATAATCAATACACATACGCCACCCTGTAACTGTTCTTGTAGGAACCAGTTTATTTTTTTCATTGTGAACCACTGTCATGCCGCCTTTCTTAGGGACAACTTGGACAGGGCTCACCCAAGGACTATCAGAAATAGGATAAATAATCCCAGCCTCTAGTAATTTAGTGACCTCCTTCTGCACCACTTCCTTCATGGCTGGATTCAGCCGCCTTTGTGGTTGAACCACTGGCTTGGCGTCACCCTCCAATAGGATCTTGTGCATGCATCTGGCTGGGCTAATGCCCTTAAGATCACTGATGGACCACCCAAGAGCTGTCTTGTGTGTCCTTAGCACTTGAATTAGTGCTTCCTCTTCCTGTGGCTCTAAGGTAGAGCTTATGATTACAGGAAAGGTATCACCTTCTCCCAGGAATGCATATTTTAGGGATGCTGGTAATGGTTTGAGCTCAGGTTTAGGAGGGTTCTCCTCTTTCTGAGGGATTTTCAGAGGTTCTACTATTCTCTCTGATTCCTCCAGATCAGGCTGAACATCTTTAAAGATGTCCTTTAGCTCTGATTCGAGACTCTCAGCCATATTGACCTCTCTTACCAGAGAGTCAATAATATCAACACTCATGCAGTCATTTCGGGTGTTTGGATGTTGCATGGCTTTGACAACATTCAACTTGAACTCCTCCTCATTGACTCTCAAGGTTACTTTCCCTTTTTGGACGTCAATGAGGGTTCGGCCAGTAGCTAGAAAAGGTCTTCCTAGAATGAGAGTTGCACTCTTGTGCTCCTCCATTTCCAGCACCACAAAGTCAGTAGGAAAGGCAAATGGCCCAACTTTGACAATCATGTCTTCAATCACGCCTGATGGGTATTTAATAGAGCCATCAGCAAGTTGAAGACATATCCGGGTTGGTTTGATTTCTTCAGTCAAACCAAACTTTCTGATAGTAGATGCAGGTATTAGGTTGATACTTGCCCCAAGATCACATAAAGCTTGCTTGGTGCAATTACCCTCTAATGTGCATGGTATCATAAAACTCCCGGGATCCTTAAGCTTCTCAGGTAAGCTTTTCAGAATGACTGCACTGCATTCTTCAGTGAGGTAAACTTTTTCAGTTTCCTTCCAATCCTTCTTATGACTTAAGATCTCTTTCATGAACTTAGCATAAGAGGGTATTTGCTCAAGTGCTTCTGCAAACGGAATCTTTATTTCAAGAGTCCTGAGATAGTCTACAAAGCGAGCAAATTGCTTATCCTGTTCCGCTTGGCGGAGTTTTTGAGGATAAGGCATTTTGGCTTTATATTCCTCAACCTTAGTTGTTGCAGGTTTATTACCTGTAGAAGTGGGTTGGGAAGCCTTTTTAGAAGGGTTGTTATCAGCATTTGTATGTGACTGATTTTCCACTGGCGTTTGAATGCCAGGGGTGGAAGCTAGAGTGGCGTTAGACGCCACCTCCTTATTTGTTACTGGCATCTGAACGCCAGAACTATGCTTCCCTTGGGCGTTCAACGCCGGATTCATGCTTGTTTCTGGCGTTAAACGCCAGAAATGAGCATGGTCTGGTCGTTCAGCGCCAGCCTTATTCCTCTCTGGGCTCTGATTGTCCTCAGAGGGATTTTGAGTAGCCATTTGTTCATTTCTTGGCTTCCTGCTGCTTTGAAGTGAGGTATTTAATGTTTTCCCACTTCTTAATTGAACTGCTTGGAATTCTTCTGTTATTTGTTTTGATAACTACTGTTCTGTTTGCTTCAACTGTACTTCCATATTCATATTAGCCATTCTTGTTTCTTGTAG
>NC_029780.3:99493683-99499458 GCF_000817695.3 Arachis duranensis
ACTCCAATGGAGGGTATACAGATACTACTCCCATATGAAGCAGTAGTGGGGTTAGCATATGACCCCAGAGTCCTCTTGGACTGTTCATTCCCACTTAGTTCCATGATGGAATAAAGGAGATGATATGTATGTTGATATTATTTATTTTAAAAAAATATTTTATAAAATAAAATAAAAACGAAATAAATAAAAGAAATTGAAAATATTTTGAAATTGAAATCTGAATTTTTATATAAAATTTTCGAAAATGTAGTTTAAAATTAGTTAGGAAAGATATTTTTTTTTTTGAATTTTGAATTTTATGATGAAAGAGGAAAACACACAAACGACACAAGACTTAAAATTTTTAGATCCAATGCTCCTTATTTTCGAAAATTTTTGGAGAGAAAACACCAAGGAACACCAAACTTAAAAATTTTAAGATCAAAATACAGGAAAGACTCAAGAACACCAAGAACAAAAGAAAGACACCAAACTTAAAATTTTTAGAAAACCAAGACAAATTTTTGAAATTTAAAGAAAAATTAACAAGGGGACACCAAACTTAGAGTTTGGCACAAGATTCAATCAAAGAAAAATTATTTTTGAAAAAGATTCCAAAGAAGGTACCCAATTATGAAGAACAACTACTAATGCTCCAGCCAATTGGGCAGTAACTTCAGTGTTGATTTTAAAGATGTATTATATTTATGGATAAAAGTATAATTTTTGAAAGTTAATGTTTTGAAAAAGCACAAGAAAAACAAGAAAAGACACAAAACAAGAAAAACTAAAGATCAAACAAGCAAAATAGACAAGAACAACTTGAAGATCAATGAAGAACAAAGAACACAAGTTCGAAAATTTAAAGAAAAATATAAAATATGCAATTAACACCAAACTTAGAACAAGACACTAAACTCACGAAAATTAACAATTAATTAAGAAAAATAATATTTTTGAGAAGAAATTTTTGAAAAGAAACTATCCTATCAGGATTTAATGACTCTATAACAATAAAAATAATTTATTCCTAATCTAAGAAATAAAATAAACCTTTAGTTGTTCAAACTCGAACAATCCCCGGCAACCAAGTGCACTGAGTCATCCAAGTAATACCTTACGTGAGTAAGGGTCGAATCCCACGGAGATTGTTGGATTGAAGCAAGCTATGTTTATTTTATTAATCTTAGTCAGGATACCAATAGGATTCTTTAGCCTCGTATAAAGTAAAAAGGGCATAAAATAAATAGTTGTTACTTTAATAATGGAGAATATGTCGGAGTTTTGGAGATGCTTTGTCCTCTGAATTTCAACTTTTCCTTGAAATCCTTTTCCCACACGCAAGGTTCCTTCCATGGCAAGCTCTATGTAGGGTGTCACCGTTGTCAATGGCTACTTCCCATCCTCTCAGTGAAAATGGTTCAAATGCTCTGTCACAGCACGGCTAATCATCTGTCGGTTCTCAATCAGGTTGGAATAGAATCCATTGATTCTTTTGCATCTGTCACTAACGCCCAGCCTTCAGGAGTTTGAAGCTCGTCACAGTCATTCAATCCCAGAATCCTACTTGGAATACCACAAACAAGGTTTAGACTTTTTGGATTCTCATGAATGCCGCCATCAATCCGGCTTATACCACAAAGATTCTGATTAAGGAATCTAAGAGATACTCATTCAATCTGATGTAGATCGGAGGTGATTGTCAGGCACACGTTCATAGATTGAGGAAGGTGATGAGTGTCACGGATCATCATCAGCAGCCTCATTTAGTCTTCTATAATCTATGCACATCCTCCACCGAGTCACTGTCCTTGTAGGGATTAACTCATTCTTCTCATTGGATATTACAGTCATTCCCCCCTTCTTTGGCACAACTTGGACTGGACTTACCCAAGAGCTAACAGAGATTGGGTATATGATTCCATCATTCCATAGCTTTATTACTTCCTTTTGAACTACCTCCTTCATGGTTGGGTTAAGTCTTCTCCGAGGTTGTACCACAGGCCTTGAGTCCTCCTCTAGTAAAATCTTGTGCATGCAGATGGCAGGGCTTATGCCTTTGATATCATCAATTGTCCATCCCAAGGCTGTCTTGTGAGCCTTCAATATCTCAACCAGCTTTGTTTCTTCTTCCAAGATTAAGGAGGAATTGATTATTACTGGTAGAGTCTCTTCTCCTCCAAGAAATGCGTACTTGAGATGAGGAGGTAGAGGCTTTAGTTCTTGTTTTGTCACCTCCTATGTCTTGTCTTCAAAGAAGATTTCTGCTACTTCTTCTTCTAGGATGTCGTGTTCCACTTCAGTTTCCTCTTCTTGTTCATTGGCTTCAAGTAGCTCATCCTCCAATTCTTCTATCATTTCTACCCTCATATGCTTTTCCTTCTCAGGTGGATGTTGCATGGCTTGAAAAACATTGATGATCATCTTTTCATCATGCACCCTGAGGGTCATCTCTCTTTTCTCCACATCGATTTTAGCCCTTGCTGTAGTTAGGAAAGGTCTTCCCAGAATAATCGAGTTGTGTCCTTCTTCTTCTATGTCTAAAATGACAAAATCAGCAGGGAATATGAAATCTCCTACTTTCACCAGCAAATTTTTCACAACTCCATTTGGTATCTTGAGTGATCTATCCGCCATTTGAAGTGACATTCTGGTGGGTTTGACTTTATCTATTGCAAGCTTTTTCATCAATGAAAGAGGCATCAAGTTGATGCTGGAACCTAAGTCATAGAGAGCTTTTTCCAAAGTCATATTGCCTATGGTGCATGATAGGATGAAACTTCCAGGATCCTTGAGTTTTGGTGGGAGGCCTCTTTGGATTATTGCACTGCACTCTTGAGTTAAGACCACTATTTCTTTTTCATTCCATCTTCTCTTTTTGTTGATGAGCTCTTTAAGGAACTTAGCATATTGAGGCATTTGTTCCAAGGCTTCAGCAAGTGGGATATTAATTTCTAACTTCTTAAAGACCTCTAGGAACTTGGGGAATTATTGGTTCTTTAGCTCCTTTTGCAATCTTTAAGGGTATGGCAGAGGAGGAGTGGTGGACGAAATTGTGATCCTCAAAATTGGTCTCTTTGTATTTGTGTGAAATCAAAAATACCCCAAAGAGATCATGGTGTGATAAATTGGGATCTTAATAGTCCCTGGTGTGATCATAACTCCGTTCAACTTAACCAGCAAGTGTACTGGGTCATCCAAGTAATACCTTACGTGAGTAAGGGTCTATCCCACAGAGATTGTTGGTATGAAGCAAGCTATGGTCACCTTGTAAATCTCAGTTAGGCAGATTAAATGGTTATGGGTTTCGAAAATTAATAATTAAACAGAAAATAAAATAAGATAGAAATACTTATGTAAATCATTAGTGGGAATTTCAGATAGGCGTATGGAGATGCTGTGCTCTTCTTGAATCTCTACTTTCTTTTTACATTCATCCAATCCTTCTTACTCCTTTCCATGGCAAGCTGTATGTAGGGCATCACCGTTGTCAATGGCTACATCCCATCCTCTCAGTGAAAATGGTCCTATGCTCTGTCACAACACGGCTAATCATCTGTTGGTTCTCAATCAGGTTGGAATAGAATCCATTGATTCTTTTGCGTCTGTCACTAACGCCCAGCCTTCAGAAGTTTAAAGCTCGTCACAATCATTCAATCCCAGAATCCTACTCGGAATACCATAGACAAGGTTTAGACTTTCCAGATTCTCATGAATGCCGCCATCTATCTAGCTTATACCACGAAGATTCTGTTGGGGAATCTAAGAGATATGCGCCCGGCCTAGAGTAGAACGGAAGTGGTTGTCAATCACGCGCGTTCATAGGTGAGAATGATGATGAGTGTCAAAAAATACATAAGTGAATGGTTTAGGCATGGCCGAATGGCCAGCCCCCTGAATGATCCAAAAGACCGAATGGTCAAAGACTCCCTAATATACTAGTAAAAAGTCTTATTTATACTAAACTAGCTACTAGGGTTTACATGAGTAAGTAATTGATGCATAAATCCACTTCCGGGGCCCACTTGGTGTATGTTTGGCTGAGCTTGATCTATCCACGAGCTGAGGCTTTTCTTGGAGTTGAACGCCAAGTTATAATGTGTTTTGGGCGTTCAACTCCGGATCAAGACGTGTTTCTGGCGTTTAATTCCAGACAGCAGCATGTACTTGGCGTTCAACGCCAAGTTACGTCATCAATTTCCGAATAAAGTATGGACTATTATATATTGTTGGAAAGTTCTGGATGTCTACTTTCCAACGCCGTTGAGAGCGCGCCATTTGGAGTTCTGTAGCTCCAGAAAATCCATTTCGAGTGCAGGGAGGTCAGATTCCAACAACATCAGCAGTCCTTTTGTCAGCCTTTTTCAGAGTTTTGCTCAAGTCCCTCAATTTCAGCCAGAAATTACCTGAAATTACAGAAAAAACACACAAACGGATAGTGTTATTGACTTTCCTAGTTAAGTATGTTGATTCTTGAACACAGCTACTTATGAGTCTTGGCAGTGGCCCTAAGCATTTTGTTTTCCAGTATTACCACCGGATACATAAATGCCACAGACACATGACTAGGTGAACCTTTTCAGATTGTGACTCAGCTTTGCTAGAGTCCCCAGTTAGAGGTGTCTAGAGCTCTTAAGCACACTCTTTTTTGCTTTGGATCACGAATTTAACCACTCAGTCTCAAGCTTTTCACTTGGACCTTCATGACACAAGCACATGGTTAGGGACAGCTTGATTTAGCCGCTTAAGCCTGGATTTTATTTCCTTGGGCCCTCCTATCCATTGATGCTCAAAGCCTTGGATCCTTTTTACCCTTGTTTTTTGGTTTTAAGGGCTATTGGCTTTTTTTGCTTGCTTTTTCTTTTTCTTTCTTTTTTTTTGCCATTTTTTTGCAAGCTTTTCTTTTTTTTTTTCACTGCTTTTTCTTGCTTCAAGAATCAATTTTATGATTTTTCAGATTATCAATAACATTTCTCTTTGTTCATCATTCTTTCAAGAGCCAAAAATTTTAACATTCATAAATAACAAGATCAAAAATATGCACTGTTCAAGCATTCATTCAGAAAACAAAAATTATTGCCACCACATCAATATAATTAAATTAAATTCAATAATAATTTCGAAATTTATGTACTTCTTGTTCTTTTGAATTAAAGCATATTTTATTTAAGAGAGGTGAAGGATTAATGGATTTTATTCATATCTTTAAGACATGGTTACTACATACTAATGATCATAAAGTAGAGACACAAAACATAGATAAACATACAACATAAAAACCGAAAAGCAGAAAGAAATAAGAACAAGGAATGAATCCACCTTAGTGGCGTCTACTTCTTGAAGGACCAACAATGTCCTTAAGCTCTTCTATGTCCCTTCCTTGCCTTTGTTGCTCCTCCCTCATTGCTCTTTGATCTTCTCTTATTTCTTGGAGAATGATGGAGTGCTCATGATGTTCCACCCTTAATTGTTCCACATTGCGGCTCAAATCTTCTAAGGAAGTGTTGAGTTGTTCCCATAGTTGTTGGGAGGAAAGTGCATCCCTTGAGGCATCTCAGGGATTTCTTGATGATGAGCTTCCTCATGCATCTCTTGAGAACCGTGAAGGGTCTCTCTTGCTTGCTCCATCCTCTTCGTGGTGATGGGCTTATCCTCTTCAATGGAGATGTCTCCTTCTATGATAACTCCAGCTGAGTAACATAGATGGCAAATAAGGTGAGGAAAAGCTAGCCTTGCCAAAGTAGAGGACTTATCGGCTATTTTGTAGAGTTCATTGGAGATGACCTCATGAAC
>NC_029780.3:99499649-99501605 GCF_000817695.3 Arachis duranensis
TTGGAGTCTCTTTTCCATTGAGCTCCTTCCACACATATGTCCATAAGGACTTGGTCCAACGTTTGATTAAAGTTGACCCTTCTAGTGTAGGGGCATTCATCTCCTTGCATCATGGGCAAATGAAACGCCAACCTCACATTTTCTGGGCTAAAATCTAAGTATTTCCCCCGAACCATTGTGAGATAATTCTTTGGATTTGGGTTCATACTTTGATCATGGTTCCTAGTGATCCATGCATTGGCATAGAACTCTTGAACCATTAAGATTCTGACTTGTTGCATGGGGTTGGTTAGGACTTCCCAACCTCTTCTTCGGATCTCATGTCGGATCTCCGGATACTCATTCTTCATGAGCTTGAAAGGGACCTCAGGGATCACCTTCTTCTTTGCCACAACATCATAGAAGTGGTCTTGATGGCTCTTGGAGATGAATCTCTCCTTCTCCCATGACTCGGAGGTGGAAGCTTTTGTCTTCCCTTTTCCTTTTCTAGAGGATTCTCCGGCCTTAGGTGCCATTGATGGTAATGGAAAAAACAAAAAGCTTATGCTTTAACCACATCAAACTTAAAATATTGCTCGTCCTCGAGCAAGAGAAGAAAGAAGAGAAGAAGAAGAAGAAGAGAATATGGAGGAGAATGGGGAGTGTAGGTTTCGGCCAAAGTATAGAAGAGGGGGTAGTGTTGTGTGAAAAAGAAGTAGAATGGAAGGGTATATATAGGGAGAGGGGAGAGGGTAGGTTCGGCCATTTAGGGTGGGATTGGGGGGGAAATTTTTTTGAATTTTGAAGGTAGGTGGGGTTTATGGGAAGTGTGACATGGGGAAGAGTAAAATAGGATTAGGAGGTAAGGTGAGAATATGTTAGGTGGGGATCCTGTGGGGTCCACAGATCCTGAGGTGATCCTGTGGGGTCCACAGATTCTGAGGTGTCAAGAAATTCCATCCCTGCACCAAATAGGCATGTAAAATGCCTTTGCACACCATTCTGGCGTTTAAACGCCGAGTGGTGCATGTTCTGGGCGTTCAACGCCCATGTAAAGCATGTTTCTGGCATTGAACGCCAGTTTCATGCTTGTTACTGGCGTTCAGCGCTAGCTTTTTCCTCTAGGCACATTCCTGGCGTTCAGCGCTAGAATGTTGCTTGTTTCTGGCGTTCAGCGCCAGATTCATGCTCTGTTCTGGCATTGAACGCCAGCCAGATGCATCTTACTGGCGTTGAACGCTAGCCTATGCTTCTTCCAGGGTGCGAATTTTTTCTGCTATTTTTGCTTCTGTTTTTAATTTTTATGATTTTTTTCATGACTCCACATGATCATGTACCTAATAAAACACAAAATAACAATAAAATAAAATAAAATAAAAATTAGATAAATAAAATTGGGTTGCCTCTGGTGGACGAAATTGTGATCACTTGTTCTTTGTTTATAAAGGATGTATACTCTGAGGACATTGTTTATTTTCTTCACAACTCCGTTCAACTAACCAGCAAGTGTACTGGGTCGTCCAAGTAATAAACCTTACGTGAGTAAGGGTCGAATCCACAGAGATTGTTGGTATGAAGCAAGCTATGGTCACCTTGCAAATCTCAGTTAGGCAGATTAAAATAGTTTTATGGGTTTTCGAAAATATAAATAATGAAAGGGATAAAGATACTTATGCAGATTCATTGGTGGGAATTTCAGATAAGCGGATGGAGATGCTGTAGAGCTCTTGGACGCCTGCTCTCCTACTCCTTCTACTCAATCCTTCTTACTCCTTTCCATGGTCAAGCTTTGTATAGGGGTTCACCATCAACTGTGGCTACTTTCATTCCTCACGGGGAAATAACCTGTGCGGCTGTCACTCGCACAGCTAACCAGCCTGGAGGCATCACCCATGGCTGATGACTACATCCCATCCTTGCAGTGAAAACTATGCTAACGCACTCTGTCACAGTACGGCTAATCACCGGTTGGTTCCC
>NC_029780.3:99505072-99506055 GCF_000817695.3 Arachis duranensis
TGACTTCCCACCCTCTTCTTTGGATCTCATGTCGGATTTCCGGATACTCATTCTTTTTGAGCTTGAAGGGGACCTCAGGGATCACCCTCTTCTTTGCCACAACATCATAGAAGTGGTCTTGGTGGCTCTTGGAGATGAATCTCTCCTTTTCCCATGATTCGGAAGTGGAAGCTTTTGCCTTCCCTTTTCCTTTTCTTGAGGAAACTCCGGTCTTGGGTGCCATTGATGGTGAATGAAAAATAAAAAGCTTAGGCTTTTTACCACACCAAACTTAAAATTTGCTCGTCCTCGAGCAAAAAAAAGAAAAGAAGAGTAGAAGAAGAAGAAGAGAATGGAGTAGAGAGGGAGAGATTGGGTTCGGCTATGTAGGAGAAGAATGTGTTTGTGTTGTGTGAAAATGAAGAAGAAAGGAGGGGTATTTATAGGGAGAGGGGGGGTTGGGTTTCGGCCATATTGGGTGGGAAAGTGTGGGAAATTGAATTTGAATGTAGTGGGGGTAGGTGGGGTTTATGGGGAAGAGGAGGGTGATGTGAATGGTGCATGGGGTAATTGGGAAGAGGAATTGATGTGATTGGTGAAGGTTTTTGGGAAGGGTGACATTGAAAATGAGATTTGGATTAGGAGAGTGTGAATAGGATTAAAAGAAAAGGTAGGTGGGGATCCTGTGGGGTCCACAGGTTCTGAGGTGAAAAGAAATACCATTCCTTCACCCTATAGGCGTGTAAATTGCCTTCATGCACCATTCTGGCATTCAAACGCCCATTGGTGCATGTTCTGGGCGTTAAACGCCCATGTGATGCTTGATTCTGGCGTTGAACGCCAGTTTCAAGCTTGTTTCTGGCGTTTAGCGCCAGATTGTCCTCTGTGTGCGCATCCTGGCGTTAAACGCCAGGATGTTGCTTGTTTTGGGCGTTCAGCGCCAGAAAGATGCTCTGTTCTGGCGTTGAACGCCAGCCAGATGCATCTTCTGGGCGTTGAACGCC
>NC_029780.3:99519739-99519917 GCF_000817695.3 Arachis duranensis
TGTTTTGGGCGTTCAACTCCGGATCATGACGTTTTTCTGGCGTTTAACTCCAGACAGCAGCGTGTACTTGGCGTTCAACGTCAAGTTACGTCGTCATTCTTCGAATAAAGTATGAACTATTATATATTGCTGGAAAGCCCTGGATGTCTACTTTCCAACGCCGTTGAGAGCGCGCCAA
>NC_029780.3:99520029-99521214 GCF_000817695.3 Arachis duranensis
CAACAGCATCAGCAGTCCTTTTGTCAGCCTTTTTCAGAGTTTTGCTCAAGTCCCTCAATTTCAGCCAGAAATTATCTGAAATCACAGAAAAACACACAAGCTCATAGTAAAGTCCAGAAATGTGAATTTAACATAAAAACCAATGAAAACATCCCTAAAAGTAGCTTAAACTTACTAAAAACTATATGAAAACAATGCCAAAAAGCGTATAAATTATCCGCTCATCAGCCTCCCAACAAGCGCTTCTTTAATGTCAATAGCTTGACAGTGGCTCTCATGGAGCCACAAAGGTGACCAGGTCAATGTTGTATAGTCCCAACACCAAACTTAGAGTTTGGATATGGGATCTTAACACCAAACTTAGAGTTTGGTTGTGGCCTTCCAACACCAAACTTAGAGTTTGATTGTGGGGGTTCTTCTTTACTTTGAACTGAGAGAAGCTCTTCATGCTTACTCTCTTTTGTCACAGAGGGATGGCCATGTGCCTTAAACACAAGGTTGTCCCCATTCAATTGAAGGACTATTTCACCTCTGTTGACATCTATCACAGCTTCTGCTGTTGCTAGGAAAGGTCTTCCAAGGATGATGCATTCATCCTGTTCCTTCCTAGTGGTCTAAGATTATGAAATTAGCAGGGATGTAAAGGCCTTCAACCTTTACTAACACGTCCTCCACTATTCCATAAGCTTGTCTTAATGACTTGTCTGCCAATTGTAATGAGAACAAGGCAGGTTGTACCTCAATGATCCCCAGCTTCTCCATTACAGAGAGTGGCATAAGATTTATCCCTGACCCTAGATCACATAGAACTTTTTCAAAGGTCATGGTGCCTATGGTACAAGGTATTAAGAACTTGCCAGGATCTTGTTTCTTTTGAGGTAGAGTTTGCTGAATCCAGGTATCTAGTTCATTAAGGAGCAAGGGAGGTTCACTTTCCCAAGTCTCATTACCAAACAACTTGGCATTCAGCTTCATGATAGCTCCTAAATATTGAGCAACTTGCTCTTCAGTCACATCTTCATCCTCTTCAGAGGAAGAATAGTCTTCAGAGCTCATGAATGGCAGAAGGAAATTTAGTGGAATATCTATGGTCTCTATATGAGCCTCAGATTCCTGTGGATCCTTAATAGGAAACTCCTTCTTGCTTGAAGGACGTCCCAGGAGGTCTTCCTCACTAGGATTTTC
>NC_029780.3:99521546-99533994 GCF_000817695.3 Arachis duranensis
GTTGCCATCCATTCAGACTTTGAGAGATCATGTTGACTTGCTGAGTCAACACTTTGTTCTGAGCCAATATGGCATTCACAGTATCAATTTCAAGAACTCCTTTCTTCTGAGGTATCCCATTATTCACGGAATTCCTCTCAGAAGTGTACATGAATTGGTTGTTTGCAACCATGTCAATGAGTTCTTGAGCTTCTGCAGGTGTTTTCTTTAGGTGAATTGATCCACCTGCAGAATGGTCCAATGATATTTTCGAAAATTCAGATAGGCCATAATAGAATATATCTAATATGGTCCATTCTGAAAACATGTCAGATGGACATCTTTTGGTCAGCTGCTTGTATCTTTCCCAAGCTTCATAGAGGGATTCACCATCTTTTTGTTTGAAGGTTTGAACATCCACTCTCAGCTTGCTCAGCTTTTGAGGAGGAAAGAGTTTATCCAAGAAGGCAGTGACCAGCTTATCCCAGGAGTCCAGGCTATCCTTGGGTTGTGAATCCAACCATATTCTAGCTCTGTCTCTTACAGCAAAAGGGAAAAGCATGAGTCTGTAGACTTCAGGATCAACTTCATTCGTCTTTACAATCTCACAGATCTGCAAGAACTCAGTTAAAAACTGATAAGGATCTTCAGATAGAAGTCCATAAAACTTGCAGTTTTGTTGCATTAAAGCAACTAGTTGAGGTTTCAGCTCAAAGTTATTGGCTCAAATGGCAGGAATGGAGATGTTTCTTCCATCAAATTTGGACGTTGGCTTTGTGAAGTCACCAAGCATTCTCTTTGCATTATTATTATTTTCGGCTGTCATCTCCTTCTCTTGTTCTACTATTTCTGAAAGGTTACCTTTAGATTGTTGTAACTTAGCTTCTCTTAATTTTCTCTTCAGAGTCCTTTCAGGTACTGGATCAATTTCAACAAGAGTGCCTTTATCCTTGTTCCTGCTCATATGAAAGAGAAGAAAACAAGAAAAGAAAGAGGAATCATCTATGTCACAGTACAGAGATTCCTTTATGTTAGTAGAAAAAGAAAGGGGAGAAGAATGAAGAAGAGTGGGTTCGGATATTTAGATGGAGAGAGGTGAAGAGAAGTGTTAGTAATTAAATAATTAAATAGAGTAAGAAAAGAGAGGGGAAATTTCGAAAATAATTTTGAAAAAGGGGTTAGTAATTTTCGAAAATTAGAAATAAGATAAGATTAAAATAAAATTTAAAACAATTAAAAAGAATTTTTGAAAAAGAGAGAAGTATTTTCGAAAATTAGAGAGGGATAGGTAGTTAGTTGGTCTTGAAAAAGATAGGAAATAAACAAAAAGTTAGTTAGTTGATTGAAAAAAATATTAAAATCAAATTTGAAAAGATAAGAAGATAAGAGGTTAGATAAGATATTTTGAAATCAAATTTTGAAAAAGATAAAATTTTTGAAAAAGATAAGATAAAAGATAAAAAGATTTAATTCAAAAATTTTAAAATTACTTACTTCACTAACAAGAAACTACAAGATAAGATTCTAGAACTTAAAGATTGAACCTTTCTTAACAAGAAAGTAACAAACTTCAAATTTTTGAATCAATCACATTAATTGTTAGCTAATTTTCGAAAATATGATATAAAGATAAGAAAAAAATTTTGAAAATATTTTGAAAAAGATTTTTGAAATTTTTGAAAAATAGAAAAAAATGAAAAAGATATGATTTTTGAAAAAGATTGTGAAAAGATAAGATTTTTAAAATTGAAATTTTGAC
This sequence comes from Arachis duranensis, assembly GCF_000817695.3. Taxonomy (NCBI): domain Eukaryota; kingdom Viridiplantae; phylum Streptophyta; class Magnoliopsida; order Fabales; family Fabaceae; genus Arachis; species Arachis duranensis. Next base: position 99,523,285 of record NC_029780.3, read on the forward strand.
TTGACTTGTAAGAAACAACTAATTTTAAAATTTTTTTGACTAAGTCAACTCAAATTTTCGAAAATTATGAGAAAAATAAGGAAAAGATATTTTTTTGATTTTTGAATTTTTAATTATGAGAGAGAAAAACACAAATATGACCCAAAACATAAAAATTTTGGATCAAAACACAAGATGCATGCAAGAACACTATGACTGTCAAGATGAACACCAAGAACACTTTGAAGATCATGATGAACATCAAGAACATATTTTTGAAAAATTTTTGATGCAAAGAAAACATGCAAGACACCAAACTTAGAAATTTTTAATGCATGGACTCTAACAAACGAAAAAACAAAAAATGCATATGAAAAACAACAAACAACACAAAACAAGAAAACATCAAGATCAAACAAGAGGATTTACCAAGAACAACTTGAAGGTCATGAAGAACACTATGAATGCATGGAATTTTCGAAAAATGCAAGAAAAATTTTTAAATCATGCAATTGACACCAAACTTAAAAATTGACTCAAGACTCAAACAAGAACACAAAATATTTTTGATTTTTATGATTTTCTAATTTTTTTTGGATTTTTATTAATTTTTTTCGAAAATAAAGTTTGGAAAAATGAAAAAGAAAAGAAAAATTTTGAAAGAAAAATTACCTAATCTGAGCAACAAGATGAACCGTCAGTTGTCCATACTCGAACAATCCCCGGCAACGGCGCCAAAAACTTGGTGTTGTTGCCGGATCAGAAAAACTTGGCGCTGTAGTTGCACGTAATTGTAATTCAATCAATCCCCGGCAACGGCGCCAAAAACTTGGTGGACAAAATTGTGATCCTCAAAATTGGTCTCTTTGTATTTGTGTGAAATCAAAAATACCCCAAAGAGATCATGGTGTGATAAATTGGGATCTTAATAGTCCCTGGTGTGATCATAACTCCGTTCAACTTAACCAGCAAGTGTACTGGGTCATCCAAGTAATACCTTATGTGAGTAAGGGTCGATCCCACAGAGATTATTGGTATGAAGCAAGCTATGGTCACCTTGTAAATCTCAGTTAGGCAGATTAAATGGTTATGGGTTTTGAAAATTAATAATTAAATAGAAAATAAAATAAGATAGAAATACTTATGTAAATCAATAGTGGGAATTTCAGATAGGCGTATGGAGATGTTGTGCTCCTCTCGAATCTCTACTTTCTTCTTACATTCATCCATTCCTTCTTACTCCTTTCCATGGCAAGCTGTATGTAGGGCATCACTGTTGACAATGGCTACATCCCATCCTCTCAGTTAAAATGGTCCTATGCTCTGTCACAGCACGGCTAATCATCTGTCGGTTCTCAATCAGGTTGGAATAGAATCCCTTGATTCTTTTGTGTCAGTCACTAACGCCTAGCCTTCAAGAGTTTGAAGCTTGTCACAATCATTCAATCCCAGAATCCTACTCGGAATACCATAGACAAGGTTTAGACTTTCCGGATTCTCATGAATGCCGCCATCTATCTAGCTTATACCACGAAGATTCTGTTGGGGAATCTAAGAGATATGCGCCCGGCCTAGAGTAGAACGGAAGTGGCTGTCAATCACGCACATTCATAGGTGAGAATGATGATGAGTGTCACGGATCATCACATTCATCAAGTTGAAGTGCAACGTATATCTTGGAATAAAAATAAAAGAGAATTGAATAGAAAGTAATAGTAATTGTATTGAAACTTGAGGTACAGCAGAGCTCCACACCCTTAATCTATGGTGTGCAGAAACTCCACTGTTGAAAATACATAAGTGAAAGGTTTAGGCATGGCCGAATGGCCAGCCCCCTGAATGATCCAAAAGACCGAATGGTCAAAGACTCCCTAATACACTAGTAAAAAGTCTTATTTATACTAAACTAACTACTAGGGTTTACATGAGTAAGTAATTGATGCATAAATCCACTTTCGAAGCCCACTTGGTGTATGTTTGGGCTGAGCTTGATCTATCCACGAGCTGAGGCTTTTCTTGGAGCTGAACGCCAAGTTATAACGTGTTTTGGGCGTTCAACTCCGGATCATGACGTGTTTCTGGCGTTTAACTCCAGACAGCAGCATGTACTTGGCGTTCAACGCCAAGTTACGTCATCAATTTCCGAATAAAGTATGGACTATTATATATTTCTGAAAAGCTCTGGATGTCAACTTTCCAACGCCGTTGAGAGCGCGCCATTTGGAGTTTTGTAGCTCCAGAAAATCCATTTCGAGTGCAGGGAGGTCAGATTCCAACAGCATCAGCAGTCCTTTTGTCAGCCTTTTTCAGAGTTTTGCTCAAGTCCCTCAATTTCAGCCAGAAATTACCTGAAATCACAGAAAAACATACAAACTCATAGTAAAGTCCAGAAATGTGAATTTAACATAAAAAATAATGAAAACATCCCTAAAAGTAGCTTGAACTTACTAAAAACTACCTAAAAACAATGCCAAAAAGCGTATAAATTATCCGCTCATCAAGGAGTGTAAGGCTTCACTTTTTTCCTCTGTTCTTGTGAATGTTCCTCAATAACCTGCTTCCCTTTCTTTGAGGCTTGATGTTCCTCATGCTTCTCCTCAAGCTCTTCCTGGTTCTTTTCTTCAGTTGTCACTTTCTTCTTACTGCCAATCTTGTCATCCTCCAATGTTCTTCCACTCCTCAGTTGGATTACTTTACATTCTTCTTTAGGATTGGGAATGGTGTCACTTGGGAGTGCATTGGGTGCTCTTTCAGCCACTATTTGCTTAGACAATTGTCCAATTTGCCTTTCTAAATTTCACAGTGAAGATTCATGGTTCTTATTGGCCAATTCTTGATGCTTGATCATCTTTTTCATCATCATCTCCAAGTTGGAGATCCTTTGAGCTTCTTGAGGTGGTTGTGGTTGATTATGGGGTGTTGAGGGTGAATGATAGTTGTTTTGGTTAGTTGATGGGTTGTGGGGTGGATAGAAGTTAGATGGAGGTTGACTGTTTTGTGGTTTTTTGTATTGGTTTTGGTTAGTGTTTTGATGATTTTGATGGTTTGTGTTTCTGGAGTTATTTTGGTTTGAGTTTCTCTGCCACGACTGCTGGTTTTGGTTATCTCCCCATCTCAAATTGGGGTAGTTCCGCCACGATGAGTTAAAGTATCTCCATGGAAGTCATTTTGTTCAGCTCCTTGGTTATGCATGTATTGGATTTGCTCAGGCTGCTGCTCTTCATAGCTCTCTTCATTCTGCCCCCACCCAGCTGGTGGTTAATTTGTAGTGCTCACTGCTGTAATTTGAAGACCATCAATCCTCTTGGTCATCATCTCTATTTGTTGCTGAATTTGTTAGTGCATCACCCTGTTTTGTGCCAAGATGGTGTCCATACCTTCAAGTTCTAACACACCTCTTTTTAGAGCTGGTTGGCGTTGCCTTTGATGAGCATAGAAGTACTGGTTATTGGCTACAGTGTCTATTAGATTCTGAGCCTCTTCAGCTGTCTTCATTAGTTGCACTAAACCTCCAACAGAATAATCCAAGGCCTCTTAGGCTTTTAGAGTTAATCCTTCATAGAAAAAGCTATGAAAAAGAAAACTACCTCAGGTTGGGTTGCCTCCCAACAAGCGCTCTTTTACTGTCACTAGCTTGACATCTTCTATTTTTGCTGATCATGGAGGTTGAAAATCACAGTGCCTTAGCTTGTCTTTCTTCACTGTGAACTTCCTTCCGGTTTCCTCTTTGATGACCTCTATAAATTCTTGTGGAAGGATCTTAGTCACAGTGTAATGATCAGACAACTGTGGGGATACCTTCATGGTTTGGATATTGATCATCACTCGATCCCCTAGTGAAAACTTTCCAGTGGGGATTTTCTGCTTGTCTTTAGTTTTATCCTCTGTTTCTCTTTGAAGGAATTCCCTGTTGTGTTTTTCTTGGCTGGTACTTCCTTTTTCATTGTCCTCTATGATCCTTTTCCATCCTTCCTTCTTTGTAGCATCTTCGTTGTTGGTTGGTTTATCTTCAATGGGTTTGAGGAAAGTATTTGGTTTCTTCTCACTCATTTCTGCAAAGTGCTTCGCCAATTGAGCTATCTGCTCCTCAATTCCTTTGATTAACATTGTTTGGTTCCTTCTTGTTTCCTCTTGGTGTTTTATCATTCTCTCTATTAGGATCTCCAAGTTTGTGATTCTCTGAGAGTCTTGTGAGGTTGGTTGGCTATGAGATGTTAAAGGTGGGAAGGGTGGGTGCGGTGGTGGCATGTAGTGGTTGTTATTGCTGTAATGGTGTTTCTGGCATTCACTGCAGCAGACAATTCTATGTTTTGCTGTGGTTGATGGTGCATTTGTTTGTTTTGGTCCTTGAACGCATTCACCCCTTCAATATTTGCCACTCCTTCTTCTGAGATTGCATTATGTGGTTTCTCAGATGGATGTTGGTTGTTGACTCCTTTGTCATTGAGGTCTGCAATTCCTTGGGCAGTTGTTGTTGCTTTGAGTAGGCCATCTGAGAAGTAGTCCACTGCTTCTCTTGTTTCTGGGGTCAATCCTTCATAGAAAGCTCGGAAGCCCACTTTATCAGTTGCTTTCTTGTATCTTTCCCAGGACTTGAAGAGTGGTTCCTCGTCCCCTTGTGTGAATAGATGTTCCTCCTCTTTCAGCTGGATGATCTGTCTGGATGAGGTGAATTTGGCCAGAAATTTGGTGACCAAATCATCCCAACTAGTGATACTTCCTTGGGGAAAAGTTTCAAACTATTGTGCAGCTTCACCCTTTAATGAGAATGGGAATAACAGGATCTTGTAAGTGTCCTGATCTGGACCATCGGTTTTGACCGCATTACAAGTTCTCAGGAAAGTAGATATGTGCTGCTGAGGATCTTCCGATGGATTTCCATCATAAGAACAATTGTTCTTGATGAGTGTAATGAGTGGTGGCTTCATGTCATGATACTCCTTGTTTGTAGAAACTTGATTTCCTGTGGCATGCGATCAATCAAGAGGAATAAACGGCAGCACACTTGAGGATTAAATGAAGTTAGTTAAAATAAACTGTTAGTGAATTGATAGAGGCAATTTCTCAAACAATTAGTATGTTAGTAAAAAGATAAAGAAAAAGTGCTTGATCTAGACCTCCACTTCACTTAATCATTGTCAATCTATTTCAATCCCCGGCAACGGCGCCAAAAACTTGATGTGTGGAAAACGATCCAACACAAAACTCACCGGCAAGTGTACCGGGTCGCATCAAGTAATAATAACTCACATGAGTGAGGTCAATCCCACAGGAATTGAAGGATTGAGCAATTTTAGTTTAGTGGTTGGTTTAGTCAAGCGAATCAAGTATTGGTTGAGTGATTTGTGTTTAACAGGAAGTAAATGACAGTAAATGTAAAGGGAGAGGGGAATTTGCAGTAAATTAAAGAACAGGAAAGTAAAATGGACTGAATCTTAAAGAACAAGAAACTAAATGACTGAAACTTAAAATGCAAGAAATGTAAATTGCAGTAACTTAAATGGCAAGGAATGTAAATTGCTTGAATATAAAAGGGAATTGAGGAATGGGATTGCAGGATCTAAACAAAGAAGAAGTAAATTGCAGCACTCAATTAAGTAGAAGATGAATTGGAGTAAACTGAAATTCAAACAGAATAGGAAATTAAAATGCAGCAAGGTTCACAGAAGAACCAAAAGTAAAATTGGGTCTCAGGTCTCAAGAGACTAGGTAGCAGAGCCTAGATCTCTATTTGCCTTCCTAGATCCAAGTTAACAAAGCAATTGACAAGAATTAGAAGAGAAAGCAGTAAAGAAAATGTAAAATGGATTCAATTATGCAGAAAGAGAATTGAAGAGAATTTGAATGGGAATTGAGACAGAATTTCCTCAATTTCTGACACCCAAAACTCAGAAACAGAAGATTAGAAGTGCTCAGGCAAAAATGAGGAAGAAGAGAGATCACTTCTCCTCCCCAATTCTCAGAATTCTCAGTAAAGTCACCCAAGAACAATTGCCAAAGCTCAAAAGAAAGGTGAAAGTAAAAGCAAAATTCAAAAGTAAAGGTTCAAAGTCCTAATTACATCAAACTAACTCCTATTTATACACTTTCTATTCTTGGATATTGGGATTTGGATGGGCTTTTGAATTGGTGAAGAAATGAATTCAATTGGATTTTTAATTGAATTTTTCGGCCCAAAATTGTGACTCCCAGGAGGTTGCCCTGCCCTTGTGGAGGGCAGGGCAGAAAAGTGGTGCATGGTACGGACGATTGGTGCGGCATGGTGCGTGAGATGCTGCCCTGCCCGTGCCAAGGGCAGGGCAGGAAAAGTTGGTGCGCCAGAAATTGCCTTGGTGCTGCCAGAATCAGGAGTTGGTGCGCCAGAATAAAAAATTGGTGCGCCAGAAATTTCCTTGGTGCATAGGATGCTGCCCTGCCCTCGCGGAGGGCAGGGCAGGAAATTTTGGTGCTGCCAGGATTGAGCTTGGTGAGCGAGATGCTGCCAGGAACGTGCCATGGTGCGCCAGATGCTGCCAGGAACGTGCCATGGTGCGCCAGATTTGCTTCTTCGTGCGCCACACACAAGATGCTGCCCTGCCCGCGCAGAGGGCAGGGCAATATTCCCTCTTTCACGTCCCGTGTTCGAAACACGGCAGAAGCACACGCTCATCATTTTTCTTGGTTTCTTGGCACGGCAATCAACCTTAAGGCCTAGCTTCCTCATGGTTCCTTGTTCGAATCTTGTGGCATGCATGGGTGACATTTTTCCTTTGACCTTAGAGAGCCCGATTCTGCCCTCCACAAGGGCAGGGCAAGGTTCTCTTTCTCTTGGTCCCAAGGCATATTTTGTGCTCTGCCCTTGTAGTGGGCAGGGCAGATTTGCCTTCCTTGTTTGGTTCTCTTATGTTGCCCTCCTAGAGGGCAGTGTGCCCTTGTGGAGGGCAATGTTGCCTCCCCCTTTGCATGCGGCACACTTCCTTGGGCTTTGACCACGCTTTCCTTTCCTTGGGCTACACTTCTTAGGCCACGCTTTTCCTTTTCTTTTCTTTTCTTCACCTACAATAAACCAAAACAACCACTCCAAGTATCACTAAATTCAAGAGGCTTATAAATCAATTAAAATTCAATTAAAATTAGCTCAAACCTCATGGATTAACATTAATTTCATAGTGGTTGCTTGATTTAAAGAAGTTATGCATTTTCACTCCAAATCACTTACTTAGGATACAAGAAAGTGCATAAATGCTAACAAAACAAGTGAAATTAGCTTGAAAAATGGGTATATGATGACTTGTCATCACTCCTCCATAAGAACAGTTGTTCTGCACCAAAGTGATAAGCTGAGACTTCAACTCAAAGTTATTGGCATGAACATTTGGAGTGAGTATACTGCTTCCACAGTTTCTTACATTGGGGAAGGTGTAGGAGGCTAGAACTCTCCTTTGAGGCTAGCCATTGTTATTAGCCACCCCTTCTGGTGGGTTAGTGGGGTTGTCCTCCATCTCTTGATTCTCTTCCTCTGATTCTTCTTCTCTAATTACACCCTTCCCTCTTGCTTCTATTCTCAATCTCAAGAGTGTTCTCTCTGGTTCAGGATCAAAAGAAGTGGAGTCACCTATTCTTCCTCCTGACATGAAACCAAAACAAGAAACACAAACAGAGCACTCTGATCCTTGAGTGCAGTTAGGATTAGTAGAGACAAAATCTCAAATAGTTAGTGTGCTTAGCAAAAACAAAAGAAAAATGCTTAATCTAGATTATCACCCTACTTAATCATTGTCAATCTAAATTAATCCTCGGCAATGGCCCCAAAAATTTGATGAGGGAAAAATGATTCCACACAAACTCACCAGCAAGTGTACCGGGTCGTATCAAGTAGTAATAACTCACAGGAGTGAGGTCGATCCTACAGGGATTGATGGATTGAGCAACTTTACTATGGTGATGAATTTAGTTAAGCGAATATTTGATGATTTGAGTGAAATTTGATTAGCAGAAGCGAAATTGCAAGGTAAACTAAAGTACAGAAAATAAATTGGCAGAATCGTAAAGTGCAGAAAGAGTAAATTGCATAAACTTAAAGTGCAAGAAATTAAAAGAGCTGAAACTTAAATTGCAGGAAAGGAAAGTTGCAGAAACTTAAAGTGCAAGGAAATTAAATTACAGAATTTAAATAACTAGGAAACTTAAATTGCATGAAGAATAAAGGGATCTGGATGATGGAGATCGAATCAGAATTGGAAAATATAAAATAGAAAACTAAAATCTCAACAGCTCTCTTAACAAAAGAGAAAAGAAGAAATTACAGAAGAAAGTTAAACAGAAAGACAACTATGATAAGATCTTCAATTCATAAAACTATCAAAGAAAGAGTAAAAGAGAACTCCAAGATGAAGAAATTCAGAAGAATTCTTCAATCCGAAGTCAAAAGACCCAAAATAGAAAGTAAAAATTGCAGAAGAGAGAAAGCAAAACAGAAAGGAAAACTCAGATCTGATCCAATTCTAAAATTATAAAATGCAAAATTAAAAGAGAGCTCCATATGAAATTAAATTCCTATCTATTTATACACTTTCCAATTCTGGCTTCCCGTACATGGAATGGCCTTTTTGGGCTGTGAAGAAGTGGATTAGAATGGCATTTTGTTGCAGCTTCTAGTGGAACGTTGTGTTCTCAAAGTGAGCGCAGCGTTCATTTAACCACGCGTACGCGTCCCTCACACTTTCGCGTGTTTTTGCATTTTCGCTCATCGACGCATACACGTCATTTACGTGTTCGCGTCGCTATCAGTCTTCAGCTCCAAGCACGCTCTCGCGCACCTTTCACACGTTCGTGTACTTTGATAGCGTTCTCTTATTGAGCGCTACGTTCTCTTAGTGAGCACTACTCACGCGTGCGCATCCTTTGCGCGTGCGCGTGGGTAGCAAAATCTCAATTCTAGGCTTCAGCACTAGTCATGTGTGCGCGGGCTTTCTCCCAGGTATTCCATTGACGCGTGCGCGTCTTGCATGCGTGCGTGTCGTTTGCAGATCCTTGCCTCCAAATCTTAAACTCCCTGAAAACGCTGGCTTAGTGAACGTAGCGCTCTCTTTTGTAAACGAGCGTCAAACATATCCACGCGTACGCGTCATGCATGCGTACGCGTGGTTCTTCAAAAATTGCCCCCTGACGCGTAGGTGTCCTATACGCGTTTGCGGCGCTAGTGAGCGTGGCGTTCTTTCTTTGAACGCAATGCTATTCTGCATGTTCCTCCTTCCCTTCATTTTCTCACCTAAAATCAGCCAAACAAATAATCAAAGTCTCACCAAAATCATAAGAATTTGCATCATTCATTCTAATCACTTAATTCTTGCATAAATCTCATGATTTTGTATAAAATAAATGATGTTTGATTGAATCATAATAATCGTGAAATTCCACTCCAACCACTTCTTATTATGCAAGAAAGTGCATAAAACCTAAGAAAACAAGAGAAAAATGCTTGTGAAACTAGCATAAGATGACTTGTCATCAAGTGTTCTTCCCCCATTTCCTTGTAATTTCAGCATGTATGAGTGTGTTGTGAGGAGAGAGAGAGAGAGAGAGAAAGCTGAAAATTAGGGTTTTAGCTTTAGTTAGGTTGGGCCAAGGGCCCAATATGGGTCGGGTTGGCCCAGTTTGGCCCGTTCGGTCCAATCTTGGTTCGAATCCTATAAAATTGGTATCAAAATTCTCATCTCATTCTCCTCTATTATATTAAGTCATAAAAATCACATTTTTGGCTTTCTAGAATAAATTCTCATTTATGGGTTAATTAGCCATTAATTAACCGGGTTTTACACCTCTTTGGTGGTGTCTCAGATTATACGTGAAAATTAGCCAAGGTATAGTTTAGGTTTCACGTATTTAATATATAATGTTCTGTGAAAACTTAGGCTACATGACCATGGATAGACTGGAATGCATGAAAATGTATAATGCTTAGCACCCTTGATGAGTATGATGTGAATTGATTATGTGTTGGGTGATCATTTCTATAATGGAATTATCATGCCATTTGATGTTTGGATATTGTTTGAAAAGTTGGAGTCATTGGTGATGTATATATATATATATGATGAAATGCTGATAATTTTGTTGATTACAGGTGAGAAACTTGAGATGTGGAAGTGGATAAAATTGAACCATGAGTTGTTATAGAATGATGGGTGGATAATAATGTTGTTTTGGTATGTTATGACATGCTGTTTTTGCTAAATACATGTATAGGCAATGGGGACTTAGTTTGGTTTAATGAAAATGGAAGTTTGAACTTGTTTGTGAAAAAGTAGATTTTTGGCCGAAATTCGGTGAGCCATAACTTGGCTTCTAAACCACCAAATTATTTCAAACTTAATTTAAATAAAAATTGGGCCCGTGAAGTTTATGCCGTTTGAAGAACGAATAAAAAATATTTTAAAACGAAAGAGTTATGCGCGTCGGAAGTTTGGAGTGCAAAGTTGAAAATTCTGAAGCATTCAGCATTTTTGCTGTTCTGCATCACTGACGTATGCGACCACTGTACATGATGCGACCAACCTATTTGGGTTGGGTATCCCACGTACATGAGCAGGGTGCTTGTGTACGCGTGACCATTCCGAAATACACTCCCACACGTACACCTGGCCCAAGCGTACGCGTGACCCCTGTTTTCAGCGAATGAGATTTTTGTGTTTTAAATATGGTTTAAATCTCTAAACCTCCATTTTCATTCCTTTGGTACTAGAATTTGTT
>NC_029780.3:99534013-99556591 GCF_000817695.3 Arachis duranensis
GTGGTAACTTGGGGGTGAAGCAAGGGTGAAAAATGATGAATTATGTATGAAAAATGCAGAGAACTGAAGTATATATGATGCTATGGTTGTAAAGGATGATTATGCATTGATTACAGATGATTATGAATGAATTATAATGATAATAAAATTGAAATTGAAATTGATTGTGATGTGCCTCCAGGTAAGATGTAGTGGTGTTAACCACTTGCTCCGGGTAAGAGGCGAGATTGTCGGGTAAGATGCAATAGTGTTACTCTCTTGCTCTGGGTAAGAGTCAATAAACCGGGTAAGATGTAGTGATGTTATCCCCTTGCTCTGGGAAAATTCAAGGCTTCGGGTAAGACGCAAGGGCTGTATTATATGCTGCTTGCTCCAGGCCGAGAATGTAACACTGCCTAGGTAAGAGGCAGGGTGAAGTTGTCTATTGCTCCAGGTACGTGGGTAAGATGCAAGGGTTGGGGCGTTGTCCCACTTACTCTATATTTGGTGTTCTGTACACAGTTAGCTACCAGGACATGTCGGACTGGCTAAGTAACCAACAGTTGTATCAACAGCCATAGGACAGGCATGCATCATAAGCATATTGCTTGAATTGCTTGTTCATGCTCTAATTGGGAATGCCTATGTGACTTTCATATGCTTACTTGTATACGTGCTACTTGCATTACTTGTATCCTAATTGTGTTTGTTACTGTCTGCTTGCTTGTCTATGTGATTATGATGGTGACGGAAGTTTTAGTGGAAAGAGGATGATGGAGGGTTAAGTTAAAGTATTTGGTCAAGTTTAAGAATCATTAGAAAACCACCCTTATTTATGGTTTCAATTTTAATTCTTAAGTTTTATAATCTAAATGTAGGTGTTCTAGGATTGCCTCTGGTATTCCCAAGACCTAATATCTTATGTGCGTGAACCTTTACCATGTTGAGAACCTCCGGTTCTCATTCCATACTGTGTTGTCATTTTTCAGATGCAGGTCGAGAGGCACCTCGGCAGGAGTCTGGAATTTCTGCGGTGAAGTGGTTTGCTTTGGGGTTTCCTTTTGTTAGTTTAGGCCAGCTTTAGCTTCGCAGGCTGAGTTAGGAGCTTGTTATTTTGTACCCTTGATCTTCTATTCTTATCTTTTGTATAATTATATTAGTGGACTTTAGATTTCTTCGTACGCAAGTAACCACATTTTCTGACCGTTGCATTTTCATATTTTGCGATTTTTGCTTTACATTTTCATCAAGGCTCCTCGTATATTAAATATTTTCATATATTATACTCTATATATTTTATATTAGAGGTCGTAGTGCCTCGCCACCTCTGTTTTACAACCTAGGTGTAAAACTCTCTGTGGTAGGGTGTTACATTATGGTATCAGAGCAGTTCTTTCCTGTAGAGCCTGAGGGACAGACTGACTATGCTTCTGGGCGTACTTTGGGTGTCTTTACATGCTAATTTAGGACATCTAACTAATATATATGTGGCATGATCATTCATGAGCATGCATGTGGGATTTCGAAGCACTAGACTTGCGATATTGATACTGACACCTTGTTATTGGTTGTTTGGTGTGTATAGGAACCAGATAGCGACTTGTGGATGCGGTCGCATTCGAGGGAGAGATAGGACTAGTAACACGAAACCAGAGATGACTGAAAATAATCCTATATAATTCATGACTGCTCTGGAGGATATGGCTGCTGCTATGCAGACTACGGCTGCGACATTGGGGAATCAAGCCGGTAATGGCGATAGTAATGACAGAGAAAATGGGCTAATGACCTTAGTAACCTTTCTAAAGATAAACCGCCCATCTCTGGAGGGACGACGAACCCCACGGAGGCAGATAAGTGGTTTCAAGCGATGGAATTGGCGTTACAAGCACAACAAGTTCCTAAAAATCAATGTGTTGAATTTGCAACTTACCAGTTAACGGGTGAAGCCCAATATTAGTGGCAGGGTACGCGACAGCTACTACAGCAAGACAATGTTGCAACACCTTGGGATTTCTTTCAGTTGAAATTCTATAAAAAGTACTTTCCCATTTCGGTTAGGACAGCTAAGGAGATTGAATTGTTGCAACTGAAGCAGGGTCAAATGTCTATAGCCGAATATACAAACAAATTTGAAGAATTATGTCGATTTTTCAAGATTTTCTAGGGTATTCCAGGAGTCTTTGAGGAATAGAAGTGCATCAAATACGAAGGTGGACTCCGGAGTGATATACTGAGTTTAGTGGGCCCGATAGAGATCGGAGTTTTCTCAGACCTGGTGAACAAGAGTAGGGTTACGGAAGAATGTTTAAAGAAGGCTGCTATGGAAAGGAATGACAGTTGGAAATTTTGAAAAGGGAACATAATCAGAACTTTGCACAGAGGGGCCAGGAATTCAAGATAAGAGGAAACGCACAACAATTTCTGCAAGGTCGGAACAATTCCAAAATGAATAATGATCACCGAGAAAATATTAGGAGAAAACAATCAGTGGCTATTTCAGATAATTGATGTTATCAAAGATGCGGAAGCTATCACCCGAGTAGGCCGTGCTGTTTTGGTTCGGGCTTGTGCTACAAGTGCGGTCATCCGGGACGTATGTCTTGGAACTATCCACATAAAGAGACTTAGGATGCTAGACGGTCCCAACGAGGTAGAGGTAACTGTGAAAATGGTAGTCAAATCCTAAATGTCGTATATAACATTGAAAATGCTACGTTCATGCATAGTTAAAAACGGAAATGATAAAGTAGTATTATCATGTCAAAACTTAAGACTGAACCTAGATTAAGCCATATGGGGTAATACCGTTAGAGTTTGCGAAGCTTAAAGAAGCTAATGGTTAATGTAAAGTGAATAAACGAACTCTTAGGGACAAAGGAAATCTGAGTAATGTAGTAGGAGTAAGTTGAGAGTTGTGTGAGACTATTGTTTAGAAGCTAGTGATGGTGAACTACCTGGATGAGGTATGACACGAATTTAACCTTTAACTGCTAATCGGTTAGGTGTCGAGAGAAGGAGTAAGTGGCGATAGAGTTAATGCCGAAGACCAAATCATTTTCAATTACCTTATGTACGAAGACACTGTTAGGACTGGTAGAACTTAAGAGTTAGATGAAGTGAGCGATAGGAACAAAATCCGTTCAATTACATGTTCTCGGTAAGAAGCACCGATTATGTTGGAGGAAAAGTAAAATAACAACACGAAGGTCTATGCAAGCAAGAGCGCGTCAACGAATCTTCGCAAAACCACTTAGCGTTTCTTTTGTGACTCACATTGGGATTTCCATCTTGAATTTCGAGTTGGTCACCTTTCCAATTCTATTCTTACTGGCACGAATCTCATTTTTCTGGGATGAGCCTGAATTTATCTTGGTATAATCATGCAAATCCTTGGATGGAATTGCTCTCTTTCATAAAGTTGCATTTCTTGGATATCAGCTGGCATGTATTTGATTCGATGTGTTTTATTCTCTTCCTATCAGGGCTTGACTTCAAAATTCTCCCTTGATATGCACCTCAATTATTCTTCTTGTGCATCTTTCTATTTCCTAGGACTTGGTCCAATCACCTTGCTAGACCTCCTTTTAATTGTTAACAAACGCTATTTGAATAGTTTGATAGCCTTTGAGCTTAGTATCTTTTCGAAACATCAACACGAGCTTAGTTAACACCTCGTTCTACTCCTAGATATAACCACCAAGACGCTAGTTCCTTAAAGCAAAATTCCAGGACACAGAAGAAGTAGTGCGTAATGATGCGGTCTTAAGGAGAGTTGTAGAGCCTTAATTCTTATCGGCCATATTGTCCGTGATTAAGTCGATGCGTTGGGATGTACTGTTTGTTTAGATGTCTGAGGGCAACAAGTTTTTAAACCTTAAAAGGAACGGTAACCTCTGTACCAATAATCGTGACACTTGAATCTAAAGAACTAATTGGAAATCCTACACATGCACTATCCAAGGGCTTAGAATGTGAGTGGATACGAACATCAGGACAGCATGACGACGCCTCGTTAGAAAGACTCAGAGCTATGATCAAAGGATGTAATGCCATTAGGTAATCATGAATCGAATGACGATTTAACCTACTTTTTGCTTATCAGAGGCGACTAATTTATCGAAGAAATTTGTAAGATTGCGTGGCGCATTGATCACCCTTGTGCTACAACAACCCAAGAGTATTAGGTATTTCGAGTCTTAAGTTGAAAGCCGAGGAAATGGAGAAAAGACTAAGTGAATTTGAGTTAAGATCATAACTACGCAAAGCCCACAAATAAGTTACATATTCTTAAGAGTTACTTCAACAACCTAGAATCGGTGAGCCATCAAAACTAATGAATTAAAATCGAGGTGTATTAAACTGTTTGAAGTATTAAGACAGATTAGGGGCCTGTGAGGTAACCAGCAACTTTCCCGCTGTATCCTTTGAACCTGGACGACATATCCCCCTTCCACTACACTGGCAGTATGCCTCTAAGATAAACCACATTTTACGGACCGAGTTAATCGAAATGAACAGGAAATTTGACGTATTGAGTAACTTTGGTTGAGGTTGACAATATCAGGGTAAGCAACTAGGTGGATGAGTAGTATCGATAATAAAAGTTGCTAGGAATCAGGTTGAGATCGAAGGACACATTTGGAAACTCGGATCAGATATGCAGAAGGACTACCCACACCTCTTTTCAGGTAACTGAATATGAATTTTGAGGGCAAAATTCTTTGTTAGGTGGGTAGGATGTAAACCCCGTAAAATTAGCAAGTAATTAATCAATAAATTAAATTTTAATAAGGGAAATTAAAAATGTAAATTTTATTATAAAATAAGATAGAGCTAATTAAAACAAGAATCTTGACACTAATTCTAAAGAATTTGGCCAAAGATTGGGCCGAACGGGTTGAATCGATCAAACCAGGCCTAATTGGGCCCAACCTCATAAACACAACCCACATACAAGCTGAGCATTTAGCCTCCTTCCCCATTATTCATTGATATTTTGGGATTCATAGTATATTCTCTTCTTTTTATCCTATTTGATTTTTAGTTGCTTGGGGACAAGCAACAATTTAAGTTTGGTGTTGTGATGAGCGGATAATTTATACTCTTTTTGGCATTGTTTTTACATAGTTTTTAGTATGTTTTAGTTAGTTTTTATGCAAAATTCAATTTCTGAACTTTACTATGAGTTTGTGTGTTTTTCTGTGATTTCACGTAAATTCTGGTTGAAATTGAGGGATCTGAGCAAAAATCTGATTCAGGCTGAAAAAGGACTGCTGATGTTGTTAGATTCTAACCTCCCTGCACTCGAAGTAAATTTTCTGGAGCTACAAAACTCCAAATGGCGCGCTCTCAATTGTGTTGGAAAGTAGACATCCAGGGCTTTCCAGCAATATATAATAGTCCATACTTTATTCGAGTTTAGATGACGAAAACTGGCGTTCAATGCAAGCTCCATGCTGCATTCTGGAGTAAAACGCCAGAAACACGTCACAAACCAGAGTTAAATGCCAAAAACACGTTACAACTTGGCGTTTAACTCCAAGAAAAGCCTCTGCACGTGGAAAGCTCAAGCTCAGCCCAAGCACACACCAAAGTGGGCCCCGGAAGTGAATTTATACACTTAGACATATTTCTGTAAACCCTAGTAGCTAGTTTAGTATAAATAAGACTTATTACTATTGTATTAGACATTCTGGATACCGTATTTCATATTTGGGGAGGCTGGCCATTCGGCCATGCCTGGACTTCCAGATCACTTATGTATTTTCAACGGTGGAGTTTCTACACACCATAGATTAAGGTGTGGAGCTCTGCTGTACCTCGAGAATTAATACAAGTACTACTGTTTTTCTATTTAATTCTTGTTTATTTCTATTCCAAGATATCCATTCGCACCCAAGAAGCTGATGAAGGTGATGATTATGTGACACTCATCACCATTATCACTGATGAATGTGTGCCTGACAACCACTTCCGTTCTACATGCAAACAAGCTAGAATGAGTATCTCTTAGATTCCTTAATCAGAATCTTTGTGGTATAAGCTAGAATCCATTGGCAGCATTCTTGAGAATCCGGAAAGTCTAAACCTTGTCTGTGGTATTTCGAGTAGGATTCAGTGATTGAATGACTGTGATGAGCTTCAAACTCGCGAGTGTTGGGCGTTAGTGACAGACGCAAAAGAATCACGGGATTCTATTCCAACATGATCGAGAACCGACAGATGATTTGCCGTGCGATGACAGCGCATTTGGAACATTTTCACTAAGAGGACGGACGGTAGCCATTGACAACAGTGATCCCCCAACATATAGCTTGCCATGGAAATGAGTAAGAAGGATTGGATGAAAGCAGTAAAAAAGCAGAGATTCAGAAGGAACAAGCATCCCCACACGCTTATCTGAAACTCCCACCATTGATTTACATAAGTATCTCTATCTTTATTTTATGCTTTATTTATCTTTATATTTTCGAAAACTTCATAATCATTTAAATCTGCCTAACTGAGATTTACAAGATGACCAAAGCTTGCTTCATACCAACAATCTCCGTGGGATCGACCCTTACTCACGTAAGGTATTACTTGGACGACCCAGTGTACTTGCTGGTTAGTTGTGTGGAGTTATGACAAAGGGTGATTCACATTTAAAAGCACCAAGCCTTTGGAAAAATTGTTGATAATCAAAATTCCTTGTACCAAGCTTTGGCACCATTGTTGATGATCACAATTCCGTGCACCAACCACTGCACGTGACGCGACCAACCTATTTGGGTTGGGTATCTTGTGTACGCAAGCAGGGTACTTCTGTATGTGAGCATAGAAAATTGTACGCCCACCCGTACGAGTGGCCCACGGGTACGTGTGGCCCACGCGTACGCGTGACCTTTCAAAAATGTCAATCCATGTGTATGTGTGACCCCTGCTTTCAACCAATGAGATTTTTATGTTTTAAACATGGTTTTAAATCTCACTTGAGGGGTGAAGCAAGGTTGAAAAATGATGAATTATGTGTGAAAAATGCAGAGAACTGAAGTATATGTGATGCTATGGTTGTAAAGGATGATTATGCATTGGTTATAGATGAGTATGAATGAATTATAATGATAATGAAATTGAAATTGATTGTGATGTGCCTCCAGGTAAGACGCAGTGTTGTTAACCACTTGCTCCGGGTAAGAGGCGAGATTGCTGGGTAAGATGCAGTGGTGTTATCCACTTGCTCCGGGTAAGAGTCAATAAGCCGGGTAAGATGCAGTGGTGTTATCCACTTGCTCCGGAAAAATTCAAGGCTTCGGGTAAAACGCAAGGGCTGTGTTTTGTGTCACTTGCTCCTGGCCAAGAATGTAACACTGCCTGGATAAGAGGTAGGGTGAAGTTGTCCCCTGCTCCGGGTACGCGGGTAAGATGCAAGGGTTGAGGAATTGTCCCACTTGCTCCGTGTTTGGTATTCTGCCGACGGTTAACTACCAGGACATGTCGGGCTGGCTAAGTAACTGACATTTGATAATAACAGCCATAGGACAGGTATGCATCATAAGCATATTGCTCGAATTGCTTGTTCATGCTCTAATTAGGAATTCCTATGTGAATTTCATATGCTTACTTGCATACGTGCTACTTGCATTACTTGTATCCTAATTGTGTTTGTTATTGTCTGCATGCTTGTCTATGTGATTATACTGGTGACAGAAGTTTTGGAGGAAAGAGGATGATGAAGGGTTAGGGTTAAAGTATTTGGTTAAGTTTAGGAATTCTTAGAAAACCACCCTTATTTATGGTTTCAGTTTTAATTTTTAAGTTTTATAATCTGAATATCGCCATTCTAGGATTGCCTCTGGCATTCCCAGGACCTTATATCTTATGTTCATGGCACCTTTACCATGCTGAGAACCTCCGGTTCTCATTTAATAATGTGTTGTCATTTTTCAGATGCAGGTCAAGAGGCACCTCGTTAGGCATCTGGAGTTTCTGCGGCGAAGTGGTTTACTTTGGGGTTTTCTTTTGTTATTTTGTTATTATTATGTATAAATTTATAGTTTCTCCTCTTGTGTATTATATATACGTAAATATTCTCCAGCCAGCTTTAGCTTCACAGGCTGAGTTAGGAGCTTGTTATTTTGTACCCTTGATCTTCTACTCTTATCTTTTTTATAATTATGTTAGTGGACTTTAGATTTCTTCATACGCAAGTAACCACATTTTCTGAGCTTTGCACTTTTATATTTGGCAATTTTTGCTTTACATTTTCATCAAGGCTCCTCGTATGTTAAATCCTTTCAATTATTATACTATATATATATATATATATATATTTTATATTAGAGGTCGTAGCACCTCGCCACCTCTGTTTTACATCCTAGGTGTAAAGCTCTGTGTGGTAGGGTGTTACGTTATGGTATCAGCGCAGTTCTTTCTTGTAGAGCCTGAGGGACAGACTCCCTATGCTTCTAGGCATACTCTGGGTGTCTCTACATGCTAATTTAGGATATCTAACTAATATATATGTGGCATGAACGTTCATGAGAACACATTTGGGACTTTGAAGCACTAGACTTGCGATATTGAGACTGATCACCTTGATATCGGTTGTTTGGTGTGTATAGGAACC
Organism: Arachis duranensis; assembly: GCF_000817695.3. Lineage (NCBI taxonomy): Eukaryota > Viridiplantae > Streptophyta > Magnoliopsida > Fabales > Fabaceae > Arachis > Arachis duranensis. The sequence goes on from NC_029780.3 coordinate 99,542,604, forward strand.
AGATTGCGACTTATGGACTCGGTCGGGGTCGAGGGAGAGACAGGACCAGTTGCAAGGAACCAGAGACAACTGAAAATAATCTTGAATTCTTCATGACTGCTCTGTAGAATATGGTTGCTGCTATGCAAGCTACGGCTGTGGCATTGGGGAATCAATCTGGAAATTGCGATAGTAATGACAGAGAAAATGGGCCAATGATTTTAGTAACCTTTCTAAAGATAAAACCGCCTATCTTTGGAGGGACAACGAACCCCACAGAGATAGATAACTGGTTTCAAGTGATGAAACGGGTATTACAAGCACAACAAGTTCCTGAAAATCAATGTGTTGAATTTGTAACTTACCAGTTAACGGGTGAAGCCCAGTTTTGGTGGCAGGGTATGCGACGGCTGCTGCAGCAAGACAATGTTGCAACACCTTGGGATACCTTTAAGTTGGAATTCTATAAAAAGTACTTCCCCAATTCGGTCAGGACAGCTAAGGAGCTTGAATTGTTGCAATTGAAGTAGGGTCAAATGTCTGTAGTTGAATATACAAACAAATTTGATGAATTATGTCGATTTTGTGCCTGACTGAGATATGTACCTAACTGGGTTGTCAACCAAGATATGATGGTGGCCTTAGCATCATCATACATTCGAGATAAGAAATCATTGATTATCGGCACTAGAAAAATTCCGATTATGGTTGAATTCATTGTGGTGTATTTTGGTCTATCGAACCTTAGTAAGTAAGCCCCCCAAAAAAATAGAAAAAAGAAGCAAAAAAAGAAAAAAATATCACAGCAATCTCTTTGATTATATGTTTTATAGAAAATAAACCAATAAAGATTTGTGCGATTACTCAATTTTATGTTTTGTTGGGACGAGTCTCAAGAAACCAAAAATACTAAAAGAGCACCAAATTTTTGATAGCTTTAAGGGAAAGACACGGGACCAATTGAAAAAGGATGTTACCATATGCTCCATAGAGAACGATAACGATAGAATTATTTTTTGGAGACACTTTATCATGATAGTATTGAAGTATTTTTTCTTTCCCTTGCCAAAGGCTACCACTTCAGAAATACATGTACGTAGTGTGATCAACGTATCAAACACAATAAAGATTTATTGGGCCAGGTACATTTACAATGAGCTCATTGCGGGGTTTGAGAAATTTCAGGACGTAGGAAAGAAGACAGTGGATGGTTGTATGTACGTGTAGCTGGTGAGCCATAGATCCCTATTTTTGAATGGTTGTCTGTTAGCTTATAATATACTTTGATGACACTTATTGCTCTAAGTTGTAGATAATATATCTCCATGCTAATAAGAACGGAGATTTAGAAAATATAATGGGAGAGAACCGTGGATCAGAGACTGGACACTTGCAGATCTGAAGACGATGAATAAATAAGAAAGCACGTGTCATTCAATAAGTCATAGACTAAATATAACTTTTTTAAGAGTGTTAACGGTAAAATATATGTTTACATGATCACCTCTTTTATGCTCCAATGAAATAGAGATTAAATATTGTCCACTACAAGATCTTCTAAAATTCATGGGAATGAAGATTGCTCCATCAGGAAAGCACAATCGCGTATCCAAGAATAGATGTGTTGGGAGGAATCAAATGTGTAAATTGAAGACTTATAAGAAAATGCCCACAAGAGATAAGTCTATGATGACACATAATCTTAAGCAATTTTTAGGGTTCTTTTTTATTTTTTCTTAGATTTTAATCAAATTTCTTATGTTTTCTAGTGGACTTTAATAAATAATGAAGTATTTGGAGTTGTGTAAGTGTTATTGCATTTTCAAAAGTTTTTGACTCAAAATAATCAAGAATTAGGGTCTTTTTAGCAAGAAAACACAAAATCGGTTCAAAGACGATTCAACCGAACCAAAAGAGCATAAGAACCGAATGCCCATCCTTTAGCATGGACGCCTGGCAGCCCCACATAAAAGCCCAGTGGCTGCACCACAAGCCCGGCAGCCCTCCTTCAAATGGCATGCAAGCTCAACGTGCCTCCACAAGCCCCGACGTCCCTCCTTGCTTCGAAACATGAGCCCCGTGTCCATCAAGCCAACTCTAGTGGCCTTGAAGCCCGGAGGATTACTTGGGCCAACGCTGAAATTTGAAGATGCAAGCCCGGTGTTCAACACCTCTCAATTTCCCAGGATGCAACACTTAAGACCCAAATCTATTATACAAATAATTAGAAGCCTTAATCACATCCAAAGATTGAAGATTCAAGATTCAAGAAGATTAGTTATCATTAATTCCTTCTATAAATATAATGATTTAGCTGTTAGGATTTGTTTCTATATTAGATTTGAATGATTGTTTTTTATTTGAATTTTAAGTAGGTAGTTAGTTATCTTATCTTTTCCAAAGATAAGATTAGATTGACTATTTGACTTTGAATTATAGATAGAACTTAGGATATAAATAAGTGAACAAGGTTCACAAGGGGAATCATTCAATCAGGAGGAGGATCATCAGATTCCAATTCATTGGATCACGAATTTCTCTCATCATTATAATTAGTTTCTTTTTTATCATGAGTTACTAAACCACTTCCGTCGAAGTTTAGGAGCTCTATTTCGTTCAAGGATTAATAGTGTAAGTATTTTCTTTATTTTAATTCATGCTTCTTTACTTTTTTAAGATTGGGTTCTGTTCTTCATCAATAAGGGTTAGAACTATTGGAAAATATTCTAAATCTATTTTGGATTCTGATTTTATATTTGAAAAAATTAATTTCAGAAAATTAACTTAAAACTCATCTCATAATCCTCACTTATCTAGATCTAGTTCAAATAAGTGACATATAATTAGCCTAGTGATAGTTCTTGAAAATTGTGTGGCTTAAAATCGAAACCGTTCTTCACTTTTTCTCTTGATTAGTTGACCAAAGGATTGGCGATTAATTGGATTTAGAGAAATTAAATCACCAAGGGATTGAGTTTAATTATAAATAATTTATTGTGAAAAGATTTTTGCATGAATTAAATAAGAAAGCATTAGCATTATTCTTCAAAGAATCAAACATCTCTGAACCCTTTAATATTCTCATGTATTGATTTTCTTTCAACATCAAAAATTCTCCCAAGTCTTTCCTTCTCTTTTTCTACTTTTTTCAAGATCCACAATACAAATTCTAAGGTTTGATTGATCTAATTAGAAATTTAATTAGATGTTTCTTGCCTCAATCCATTAATCTATTAATCGGTGCACTTGCCGGTATCCGTGAGCTTTAATTTTTGTTCATCAAGTTTTTGACACTGTTTCTGAGGATTAATTGAGATTGATTCCGGTTAAATCCTAAATTAGATCTTGTTTAATTTTATTTTCTGTTCTTTCTTTTTCTTTATTTTGATTAAATATTTCTTCCTTCATTATTTCTCTTTTACTCCGCAAGATACGTTTGATCTTTTCTTGTTAAGGAATCATAGAATCAAATGCTATAGACACAATCCTAGCAGTCAATAAACTCTTGGACTGACAACTCATGTCTCTCAGAACACAAGTGGAATACTTGCAAGCTTAACAAATTGCTACATGTGGTTTGTGTGGGGAGCACTGGTGCACGAAATTGTGATCATGACGTATTTTGATTTCTTTCTAAATTGAACCTAAATGTGAAAACATGCATTTTTGTGCTTAAATTGATCATTTTAATTCCACTTTTATGCCATTTGATGCCATGACATGTTTTGTTAAGTGATTTTCGCTCAATTAGGCAAGAATGGCTAAGCAAAAGTGGAAGGAAGCATGCAAAAAGGAAGAACACATGAAGAAAACAAAGGAGAAGCACACAGTCAAGCGTGCATACGCTAACTCCCTGTGCATACGCACAAGTAGAAAAATCAGCAATTGTGCGTACGCACAAGTCCCAGCGCGTGACTTCATTAAAATGTCACGTCGCTTGCGATTTTTAGGGCTTCTTGGCCCAATTTTGGAAGGCTGGAGGCTGAATTGATGTGCTATATCCCGGGAACTTCAACACATATCAAGGCAATTAGTTTAGAGAGCTCACTTTTAGAGTAGAAAACATAATTAGGAGTATGAGTAGTGTAGACATAAAATTCTCTCTTAGGATTTTACTTAATTTCCATTGTAGCATTTTATAGTTAACTTTTGATCTCGGATTTTTCTCATCTCTTTTGTAAGTACTCTTTCATTTCTCTTTAATTACATCACATTTACTCTTATTCTCTTATGGTTCAAGTTACTTTGTTAATATATGCAATTTTGGTTTCTTGAAGTTTTGGTTAATGAATTTAATGTTTTATGCTTAATTGAATGTTTATTATTGATTTTGTGAATAGCTTGGTTATAGTTTTCATTTTCTTTTGCTATTTCCTATGTTTTAATTTTATGCCCACCAAGTGTTTATGAAAATGCCACTTGAAAATTTTAAGTAGATTTTCACACCTTGACTTGGGAAATGAGTTCATAGGATACTAGAGTCATAATGTCCGACATTTAGTGGTAATTCTTGAATAGTTAGTTGGCTCTTGTTTCCGTTAACGCTAGTGTTTTACTAAGTAATTAGTAAGTTAGCTAGGACTTATGGATTAGAGTCAATTATGCTTGCTCCTGGATGTTAGGTGTTGACGAAGTGAGATTGACTCATCATAGTTATCATAGTTGTGGTTATGGTGATGATAGGATTCCTTAATTCTCATTCCCAAGTCAAGGCTCTTTTATGCATTTATAGCATTTTCACTAGTTTTGACCTTACTTCCTTTTTACTCGCATTAATTTCAATTTTGATCTCTCCTTAGTTCTTTTATTTCTTAGTTCTTTTAATCTTTTGTTCCTTAATTGAAGAAACCCCTTTCTTCATAACCAAGAGTGTGACACCTAATTTGCATTGTCCGAAGAAAGACGAACTGTGACTTAAAACTCCCGGTTTAAATTTGTTTCAAATTGTGACAATCCATAATTTAAACTTTGATTTAGAGGATCTATTGCAAGTTTGGACTATACTTGCAACAGAAGTTATTTTGTGAAATTCTGGATTGGTATAATCCTCTCTATCAATTATTCACTACCAAATAAGTCAATTACATGGGATATTCATCAAGGCTAGGGAACAATCCTTACTTCCCTAGACAAAGGGAATATCCTAATGATAATTGGTGGAATCAAAGACGAGCTTACTCCAATGTCGCCTGCCAACAACAAGAAAGCCATATGTAAGTACAAGGTCCTCTTGAACTTGCTATAGAGAAACTATCTCAATTTTCTGATGAGTTTATTCAACAAACGCAAGACTTCATACAATAGACAAAGGCAAATTTTAAAAACCATGGATATTCCATCAAGAAACTAGAACGGAAAGTGAAGCATATTACTAATCAATGGCCGACGAACAAAATCCTATGGAGGAATGCAAAGAAACTAATAGAAGGGGTCTATATCTTAGTAAATAAGATGAAACGATAGAGAGCAATTTGGCTAATCCATTAAGTCAAGAAGTGCCCAATAAAAAAGGCTCTAACTAATTTTCCGTAACAATTCAAGGAGAAAAAAGAAAAGAAGTCAGCATATATTTGTTCAATAGAGAAGATGATGAGCGGATAATTTATACGCTTTTTGGCATTGGTTTTAGTATGTTTTTAGTATGTTTTAGTTAGTTTTTATTATATTTTTATTTGTTTTTATTTAAAATTCACTTTTCTGGACTTTACTATGAGTTTGTGTATTTTTTTGTGATTTCAGGTATTTTCTGGCTGAAATTGAGGGACTTGAGCAAAAATCTTATTCAGAGACAGGAAAGGACTGTAGATGCTGTTGGATTCTGACCTCCCTGCACTCGAAGTGGATTTTCTGGAGCTACAGAAGCTCAATTGACGCCCTCTCAATTTCGTTGAAAAGTAGACATCCTGGGCTTTTCAGCAATGTATAATAGTTCATACTTTGCTCGAGATTTGATGGCCCAAACAGGCGTTCCAAGTCAGCTCAAGAATTCTGGCGTAAAACGCCGGAACTGGCACAAGGATGGGAGTTAAACGCCAAAACTGGCACAAAAGCTGGCGTTTAACTCCAAGAGAAGTCTCTACACGAAAATGCTTCAATGCTCAGCCCAAGCACACACCAAGTGGGCCCAAAAGTGGATTTTTATGTCATTTACTCATCTTTGTAAACCCTAGGCTACTAGTTCTCTACAAATAGGACCTTTTGCTATTGTATTTTCATCTTTTGATCACTTTAGATCTCTAGATCATCTTTGGACGTCTAGTTCTTAGATTATGGGGGCTGGTCTCTCGGCCATGCCTAGACTTTGTTCTTATGTATTTTCAACGGTGGAGTTTCTACACACCATAGATTAAGGTGTGGAGCTCTGCTGTACCTCGAGTATTAATGCAATTACTATTGTTCTTCTATTCAATTCAGCTCATTCTTGTTCTAAGATATTCATTCGCACCCAAGAACATGATGAATGTGATGATTATGTGACACTCATCATCATTCTCACTTATGAACGAGTGCCTAACAACCACTTCTGTTTTACAAGCAAACAAGGCTTGAATGTTTATCTCTTGGATCCCTTAATCGGAATCTTCGTGGTATAAGCTAGAGCGTTGAACATTTTCACTGAGAGGACGGGATTGTAGCCACTAACAACGGTGATGCCCAATATACAGCTTGCCATGGAAAGGAGTAAGAAGGATTGGATGAAGACAGTAAGAAAGCAGAGAGACGGAAGGGACAAAGCATCTCCATACGCTTATCTGAAATTCTCACCCAATGAATTACATAAGTATCTCTATCTTTATTTTATGCTTTATTCATAAATCATTTATAACCATTTGAATCTGCCTGACTGAGATTTACAAGATGACCATAGCTTGCTTCATACCAACAATCTCCCTGGGATCGTCCCTTACTCGCGTAAGATTTATTACTTGGACGACCCAGTGCACTTGCTGGTTAGTTGTGCGAAGTTGTGATATAGAGTTGAGATTGCAATTGAGCGTACCATGTTGATGGTGCCATTGATGATCATAATTTCGTGCACCAGAAGACATTCTCAAACAAGACCAAGGGAATAAGCTCCGCCATGTACGTGTAAAAGTTTCACTGGAAGAAGATTTTAAACCCATAGTGCAAACACAAAAGAAAGCTTAATGTAACAATGAAGGAAGTTGTTCACAAAGAGGTAACAAGGATGTGGGAGGCAATTTAATTAGTGAATATCTTTTTCTCCTCTTTTCATTTAAGTGTTTTCTTTTAATTTATTGGAAAAAAAATCTTTTTCTTTTCTTTTTCATTTAAGCATCCCATAGTTACATTTTTCTTTTTTTGTTGCTCTACATTTTTTCTCCTCTTTTTGATTTACGTTGTTTTTAAAAAATTTTCAAAAAATAAAATTTTTTATCAGATTCTGCTCTCTACTCAATTTTTTATTGATTTTAATTTTCAAAACTAGTTTTCAAAGACCACTCTGCATGCATGCATGTCACCCTTGTCCATATCACTCTTTTCTATCTCTGTTATCATACTTCACATGCACACATGCATCCACACACTACACATACACACGTTCATATTTCCTTCTTCTCTATCCACCTTTCACTTCACAACATATTTCATTCTCTCTTCACTTATACGTCTGAACTTAGAGACTTGGCCAAACTCTAAGTTTGGTGTTGAAAGTGACTAGGGAAACTTGTTTTGCATCTATTAAGGTGTTGTTTCAGGGAACTAATATGTTTAGATTCAAGAAGAGGACAATAAAGACAAAAAAATGTGGTAAATTTGAATTATACTTCTTTAATAGTTAGTTAGATATTTCTTCGTACTTTTTCTTTCCTTTATGAATTTTATTTTAATTCCAAATTAATTTAAAAAAAAAAGAGAGAAAGAAAGGGGACGTCCAGGATTTTTTAAATTTTAAAAATCAATTTTTAAAATTTTAGCATTTTTCACTTTTTCATTCCTTCTATTTTCTTTTACATTATGTTTTCTTTAAGTTTTCTATCATTGTTTCCCATTTCTTTTCTTTACTATTGCATCAAAATTTTTCTTTTGCTTGTGCTTCCAGTAATCAGTTTGTATGGAGAATATCTTAATGAAAAGATTGAATAAATAATTCAAAAGGAAAGTGGTGATGCTCAAAATAGGTAGTTACATTTGATGAACTTAAGATGTTTGAATCATGCGAAAACAGAAGGATAATCTTCAAAGACAGACATTTGAAGAAGTATTATGAGAATTCAAATATATTTTTTTGATGTAGAGAAAAAAAACAAGACTGGAAAAATCAAAGAAATCAAAAGTTATAAGGCTCTGAGTACCAATGACTAGAGCCCAGTTATGTACATATGATGTTTGTGTTTCAAGGAGAGTCTTGGAAAAGTAAATCCGAGGGGTGCTTTATCACCCGGTAACTTGGGCCAACTAGCTCGGGATTATCAATTGAAAGCCCGCGTTAAAGGGTTGTCTTGAGACAAAATGATTAGAGTCCTGAGAGGCTCTGGGCATCGATGTTTGGATCAATAGTTTACTAGTTATGTGCTTATGGTGTGATTGTGCCAAGAAGAAGCTTCGGTAATTAGATCCGTGGGGTGCTTTATCACTTAGTAAATTGGGTCAACTAGTCTGCGATTATCGATTGGAATCCCATTAAGAGCTGTCTTGTGACAGAACACTTAGAGTCAAAAGCCTCAAAGATCTTTCCCCGAATTAAATGAGAAGTAACTACTTTCAAGTCATATAACTCCAAAAGAATTCTCATAGTACAATTTGGATATAGGTTTTTGAAAATTCTCAAATCCTAAGTATGTAAGATTCATCAAAGATAAGAGAAGCCAAATGTAACCACAAGGATTGTCATAAATCCTACTTTTTGAATTTTAGATTTTTTAAACTCTTCAACTATTTTCACTTAAGATAAACTCTATTTACTTTGTTTTTTCTTGAGGACAAGCAAAGTTTTAAGCTTGGTGTTGTGATGACACGCCATCTTTAGTAATTTTTAAGGTTCCTTTTTATCTGTTTTCTTATATTTTAATCAAATTTCTTATGTTTTCTCGTGAACTTTCATAAATAATCAAGTATTTGGAGTTGTTTTAGTGTTATTGTGTTTTTAGGAGTTTTTGACTTAAAATAATCCAGAATTAAGGCCTTTTTAGCAAAAAAAAATACAAAATTGGTTCAAGAATGGTCCAACTGGACCAAAGGAGCATAAGAACCGGATGCCGAGCTTTCAGCATGGATGCTTGGCATCCCAGAATGCAAGCCCGACGGCTGTACCACAAGCCCAACAACCATACATGCATGCTCAGCGATGCTTCTCCAAATGGCATGCAAGCCAGGCGTGCCTCAACAAGCCCAGTGTCCATCCTTGCTTCCAAACACAAGCTCGACATCTATCAAGTCAAGCCTGGTGGCCATCAAGCCCTGGAGGATTACTTGGGCCAACACCCAAAGTTGAAGATGCAAGCCCAGTGTTCAACACCTTTCAATTTCTTAGGATGCAACACTTAAGGCCCAAATCCATTATACAAATCATTAGAAGCCTTAATCACTTCCAAATATTGAAGATTCAAGATTCAAGAAGATTAGTTATCATTAATTCCTTCTAGAAATATTGATGGCGAAAAATTGCATCCGCCAAACTACCGACAAGTATACCGGGTCACATGAAGTAGTAAAACTCACAAGAGTGAGGTCGATCCCATAGGAATTGATGGATCAAGCAACTTTAGTTGGGTGATGAGTCTAGTCAAGTGAATATTGATGATTTGAGTGAAATTTGATCAACAGAAAGTAAATTGCAAGAAATCTAAAGTGGTGAATGTAAATTGCTTGAAACTTAAATGGCAAGAAACTTAAATAACTAAAACTTAAAGAGCAAGAAAGTAAAAGATCTGAATAATTGCAAGAAATATAAATGACTTGAATCTTAGATCACAAGAAAGTAAAATTGCAAAATCTAAATGACAGTGAAACTTAAATTGCATTAATTGTAAAAGGAATTGGGTGCTGGGACAAGACAGTAAAGGAAGGTTGCAATTAAAGTAAATTCAGAGTGATCTAAATTGAAGAAAATCAAAGAAAATGATTCATCAGGTATTGGAGATATCATAATCCTTCACGAATTAAAGGGTCTCAACTCCTTTCTCAATCATATGAGTAGATCTATGGCAGATTGAAATTGATTGGATCCTAATTCCTTGGCAATTCAATCTCTCTAATCACAGTCAATCTTGCCAATTTCTTGATCTAATTATCATGAGAAGAGGTTAAGTGCATGTCTCTCATCCATAAGCCACACTAACTCTCAAGATCTCAATTCCTCCTGAATGGTGTTGATCAAGAGAGTTGTGAAGGATAGAGCTCCAATTCTAATGCAAGTGATTCCCCTTCCGAGGTTCACACAAGAATTCAATTGAATTAAACCCCCTTCCGGAGTGAATAATTCACAATCAAAACAGAAGTTATCCTATAGCTACCCAATTAAATTGAGAAGAAGAAGAATTTCATTGATTCATTATGATTACAATAGAGCTCCTTTCCAAAATGAAAATGGGGTTTAGTTCATCATTGCTCAAGTGAAACAGAAAATAGAAAAGTGCAGAAGATGAAGAACAGAAAGAAAATACAAAAGAAAATGAGTGCAGAGTTTCCCAATTTGGGTTCCTGAGTCCCCAGCCTTCCAGATCCCTTTTCTAAATCAAATTCTCTGCTATTTATACACTTTCTTCTTTCGTCTTCAAGTCCTTGAATTGGGCCTTTGGCCTCTGTTGAAGCAAGCTAGAGTGGGCTTTAGTGACGTTGGAGAGGGACGTTTGGCAATTAACGTTCATGATCTGCATGGGTGTTCAATTGCATTAGAGCTGGTGTTAACGTTGGTGATCAATGTTTGTAAGAAAATGTTTAGTCAAACGTTGCTTTTTTAAAAAGGAGTGAGTGTTGCCGCCAACGTTTGACTTAACGTTGGTTGATAAGAAAGGATTTATACCAATCCGGAATTTCACAAAATAGTTTTGTTAATAGTATATGTCAAACCGATAATCGATCCTCGTATCAAATTTTAAAGGACTTGGTTGTCACAAAGTTCAACCCTAATAAAAGTTAACCGAAGTATTCAAACCTCGGATCGTCCCACAAGGAATGGGCAAACATGTGCATCAACATTAGTTAGAAATCTGGAGTTGGAAGTCATGATAAAAAATTTAAACTACTAGACTTAATATGCAAGGAATCTTAAAGTGCAAGAAACTAAATCAATTAACTAAAGCAACGTATGAGAAATTTCAATCTATCAAGAGAGTATACAATCTATTACTCTAGAACTAAGCAATTAACTCCGACAAGAATCAAGCAATTGAGATTTTTGGTTTTCAAATGTGAATAATAAAAAGAACTCTTGGCTAAGCATAGGAATTGGAGTCACCATCCTTGTCTAGTAACCATATCTTGACAATTATGAGGAACCAAACTCACTAAGTCTACCTCCAAAAAGCTTTAAGTACGTCATATCTACTCCTAAACTTGAGGTACGTCAAATGGCTTGATCAATCTCAACTCATAAGTCCCATTCCAACTACCAATTGACTTAGTAGTGGATTAGTGTCAATGGGTATCAACTTGACCACTAAGGGTTCTCAAATCACCAAATCAATTAGACCCAATAACTCAAGTTTACCCAATTCCCTTAGCCTAGGCCAAGGATAAGGAAAACTACTCCATAATCAAAGGAAACATTTCATCAAATACATAGCATGCATTAACAAAAGACATATTCAAATTGCAATTAAATTGGAAATTAAAGATATCCACTAACAATTATTAATGGAAAACAACTCAAACAACACTAATAATCATGGAAAACATCAATGTATTCATAGAGATTCAAGATCCACAGAATTCATAAAGTGAGAAGAAATTGGGAAATGACAAGATCGAAAACATAAATCCAACACAAGATCTAACAAAAGTATGCTAGAGAATTCAAATTAAGTAATCAAAACTAGAAATTAACAATACCCAATTCAGAATTTCAACAATGGAAGATTAAATCAAACTAGATCTAGAGAGGAATGAGGGTTTCTCTCTCTAGAAGAACAAGAACAAAAAATTAGCCAAATTGTGTCTAAGTGTGTAATAAATGATCCCCCTCCTTTTCTCCTTGGTTCCTTGGGGCTTTTGCATGCAGCAACAGCTTGAATTTGGGTCTGGAGAGCCTCAAAAATCACCAGCCATGAGTTCTTTAATGAGGTCACATGCTGAACGTCACACGTATGCGTCTATCACGCGTGCGCATCGCTGAACTTGCAATCCACGCGTACGCGCAGGACACGCATGTGCGTCGATGGAATTTTCTTCAATGTACACGAATGCGCCGATTTGAGCGTGTGGTGCACGAATTTGTGATTCGCACAACTAACCAGCAAGTGCACTGGGTCATCCAAGTAATACCTTACGTGAGTAAGGGTCGATCCCACGGAGATTATTGGTTTGAAGCAATCAATGTTTATTTTATTAATCCTAGTTAGGATGTCAATAAGATTAATTGGTTTTAATGATAAAAAGTCAAAGTATTTGGAATAAGGAATTGTTACTTTATTAATGGAGAATATGTTGGAGTTTTGGAGATGCTTTGTCCTTTGACTTCAACTCTTCCTTGAAATCCTTCAACACACGCAAGGCTCCTTCCATGGCAAGCTCTATATAGGGTGTCACCGTTGTCAGTGGCTACTTCCCATCCTCTCAGTGAAAACGTTCCTATGCTCTGTCACAGCACGGCTAATCATCTGTCAGTTCTCAATCAGGTTGGAATAGAATCCATTGATTCTTTTGCGTCTATCACTAACGCCCTCTCAAGAATGCCGCCATCAATTCTAGCTTATACCACGAAAATTCTGATTAAGGAATCTAAGAGATACTCATTCAATCTGATGTAGAACGGAGGTGGTTGTCAGACACACGTTCATGGATTGAGGAAGGTGATGAGTGTCACGGATCATCACCTTCTCCATAATTAAGCGCGAACGAACATCTTAGATAAGAACAAGCGTGTTTGAAAGGAAAACAAAGGAATTGTATTAAATCATCGAGACGCTGCAGAGCTCCTCACCCCCAACAATGGAGTTTAGAGACTCATGCCATCAAAACGTATGTAATTCAGATCTGAAAATGTCATGAGGTACAAGATAAGTCTCTAAAAGTTTAAATAGTAAACTAGTACCCTAGGTTTACAGAAAATGAGTAAACAAAGATAATTGGTGCAGAAATCCACTTATGGGGCCCACTTGGTGTGTGTTGGGGCTGAGACTAAAGCTATCCACGAGTAGAGGCCTTTCTTGGCGTTAAACTTCAGGTTATGACGTGTTTTGGGCGTTCAACTCCGGATCATGACATTTTTCTGGCGTTTAACTCCAGACAGCAGCATGAACTTGGCGTTCAACGCCAAGTTATGTCGTCTATCTTCGCGCAAAGTATGAACTATTATATATTGCTGGAAAGCCCTGGATGTCTACTTTCCAACGCCGTTGAGAGCGCGCCAATTGGACTCCTGTAGCTCCAGAAAATCCATTCCGAGTGCAGGGAGGTCAGGATCTAACAGCATCAGCAGTCATTTTTCAGCCTAAGTCAGATTTTTGCTCAACTCCCTCAATTTCAGCCAGAAAATACCTGAAATCACAGAAAAATACACACACTCATAGTAAAGTCCAGAAATATGATTTTTGCCTAAAAACTAATAAGATTCTACTAAAAACTAATTAAAACATACTAAAATCTACATGAAATTACCCCCAAAAAGCGTATAAAATATCCGCTCATCACCATCCTCTCAGTGAAAATGTTCTACGCACCCTGTCATGGCACGGCTAATCATCTGTCAGTTCTCAATCAGGTTGGAATAGAATCCAGTGATTCTTTTGCGTATGTCACTAACGCCCGGCCTTCAGGAGTTTGAAGCTCGTCACAGTCATTCAATCATTGAATCCTACTCAGAATACCACAGACAAGGTTTAGAT
>NC_029780.3:99557826-99558792 GCF_000817695.3 Arachis duranensis
CTGGCGTTAAACGCCCAGAAGGTGCTTCTTTCTGGCGTTTAACGCCCAGAAGATGCTCCTTTCTGGCGTTTAACGCCTAGATGGCTACCCTTACTGGCGTTAAACGCCCAGTGGGTGCTTCTTTTGGGCGTTCAACGCCCAAAGTGTTTCTTACTGGCTTTCTCACGCCAGAGAGCTTCCAAATTTCCCTGTAACTCTGTGACTTCAACCAATTTCTATTTCACCTTTGAAGATACTTGGACTCAAACCTGTAAAGAAAAGAAAATTTATTTTAATTAGTAAATAAACTTTGCAAATGGCTGGGTTGCCTCCCAGCAAGCGCTTCTTTATTGTCTTTAGCTGGACTACCACTGAGCTCTAATCAAGTCTCAGTTTTGAGCATTCTTGCTCAAAATTGCCTTCAAGATAATATGTGACTCTCTGTCCATTAATAATGAACTTTTTATTAGAATCATTATCCTGAAGCTCCACGTATCCATATGGTGACACACTTGTAATTACATATGGACCTCTCCACCAAGATTTTAATTTCCCGGGGAATAATTTGAGCCTTGAATTAAATAGCAGAACTTTCTGTCCTGGCTCAAAGACTCTGGATGACAATTTCTTATCATGCCATCTTTTTGCTTTCTCCTTGTAAATTTTTGCATTCTCAAAAGCATTGAGTCTAAATTCCTCTAGCTCATTTAACTGGAGCAATCGTTTTTCTCCAGCTAACTTGGCATCAAGGTTTAGGAATCTGGTTGCCCAGTAGGCCTTATGTTCCAGTTCCACTGGCAAGTGACAGGCTTTTCCATACACGAGCTAGTATGGAGAAGTTCCTATAGGAGTCTTGAATGCTGTTATGTATGGCCATAGAGCATCATCCAAGCTTCTTGCCCAATCCCTTCTACGGTTAATTACAGTCCGTTCCAGGATTCTTTTAAGTTCTCTATTTGAGACTTCAGCTTGCCCATTAGTTTGTGG
>NC_029780.3:99561700-99562770 GCF_000817695.3 Arachis duranensis
ACTCCTGATGGGTATTTAATTGAGCCATCAGCAAGTTGTAGGCATATCTTGGTTGGTTTGATTTCTTCAGCTAAACCAAGCTTTCTGATAGTAGATACAGGTATTAGGTTGATACTTGCCCCAAGATCACATAAAGCTTGCTTGGTACAAACACCTTCTAATGTGCATGGTATCATAAAGCTCCCAGGATCTTTAAGCTTCTCAGGTAAGCTTTTCAGAATGACTGTACTGCATTCTTCAGTGAGGTAAACTTTTTCAGTTTCCCTCCAATCCTTCTTATGACTTAAGATCTCTTTCATGAACTTAGCATAAGAGGGTATTTGCTCAAGTGCTTCTGCAAACGGAATCTTTATTTCAAGAGTCCTGAGATAGTCTGCAAAGCAGGTAAATTGCTTATCCTGTTCCGCTTGGCGGAGTTTTTGAGGATAAGGCATTTTGGCTTTGTATTCCTCAACCTTAGTTGCTGTAGGTTTATTACCTACGGAAGTGGGTTGGGAAGCCTTTTTAGAAGGGTTGTTATCATCACTTGTATGTGACTGATCCCCCACTGGCATTTGAATACCTGGGGTGGAAGCTGGGGTGGCGTTAAACGCCACCTCCTTGCTTGTTACTGGCGTTTGAACGCCAGAACCATGTTCCCTTTGGGCGTTCAACACCAGATCCATGCTTGTTTCTGGCGTTGAACGCCAGGAATGAGCATGGGCTGGGCGTTCAGCGCCAGCATTATTCCTTTCTGGGCTCTGATTGTCCTCAGAGGGATTTTGATTAGTCATTTATTCATTTCTTGGCTTCCTGCTGTTTTGAAGTGAAGTGTTTAATGTTTTCCCACTTCTTAATTGAACTGCTTGGCATTCTTCTGCTATTTGTTTTGACAGTTGCTTTTCTGTCTGCTTTAATTGCACTTCCATATTCCTATTAGCCATTCTTGTTTCCTGTAATATTTCCTTGAATTCGGCTAGCTGCTGAGTTAGAAAGTCCAGTTGTTGATTAATTTCATTAGCCTGATCCACCAGACTGAGTTCAGCAGTTAATGTTTTAGCTTCTTCTTTCATGGAAGATTCACTGCTTAG